>NC_056737.1:1812147204-1812207204 GCF_019279795.1 Protopterus annectens | reverse complement strand
AGACCCAACTGGTATTGCCAACATCCTGGCAGATAGGTACAGTGCTAACTTTACCCCCACTCTCACCCCCTAAAGAGGACATCCCTATACTGGAAGAATGCAAAGTTCCTGTAATCACGGCTGCAAAGGTAAAAAATCACACTCTCCAAAGCCAAGAACACAGCATCTATGGACCAGACAACATCCCAGGCTGCGTTCTACACGAACTACAAAATGAACTGGCACCCCAACTAAGTACCATGTTCAATCATAGCCTCACCTCAGGCTTTGTGCCTGCTGAATGGCGCACAGCAACGGTTATCCCACTCCACAAGGGGGGAGCCACTATGGACCCCGGGAACTACCTCCCATTAGCCTGACGAACCTGGTCTGCAAAGCCATGGAACGTATCATCATGGAACTTATAAACAAAGACATTGGTAATCTCCAAACTCTGGACCCCACCCAGTTCGGGTTTGTAAAAGGCAGTTCATGTCTCCTAAACCTGATCGACTTCTTTGAAGCAGTCACCAAAGCCGTAGACAAGGGTAAGGTGGTTCACACAGCCTATCTAGATCTTGCCAAGGTTTTCAACACCATTCCCCACTCTGGAATTATAGATAAACTCACTAAACTAGGTATAAATCCCCATGTCACAAGATGGGTTGCCAACTGGCTCACTGACAGAACCCACACTGTGAAAGCAGCAGACTCCAAATCCGACTTCAGACCAGTGACAAGTGGAGTACCACAGGGTTCAGTCCTGGGTCCTCCCTGTTTGGTATCTACTTCTCTGAAGTACAGGCTAACACAGAAGGTCTTTGGCTAACGAAGTTTGCAGATGACTGCAAACTAGGAGCCATAATCAAAACTCCTAACAATGTGGACATCCTACAAAAGGGCCTCACTAGACAGATGCCTGGTGTCAAAGCCATGGCCTCAAGCTCAATGCCAAAAAGTGCATCATCATTCCCTTTGGTAAAAACCCTATACCCATGAACTACAACATAAGCGGTAGTATACTTAACACCGAAAGTGTGTTAAGAGACCTTGGGACACAGGTGGACAGGAGTCGCTCCTTTGATAATCACATTGCCACAGTAGTCAGGAAATCCTTCTACGTGGCACACCTCATCACAAAAGGTTTCTCATCCTGAAAAAAGAGAGGTCATTGTTCCCCTCTACTCGACACTCAGACCCATTACAGAGTACAACGCCCCTTTTGGTATGTACCTCAAGACATCTACAACTGGAAAGGCCGCAGAAATACCTCACAAAGAGGATTACCGGCCTCAAACAGATGCCCTACACAGACAGTCTCAAAAAACTCCAGCTTTACTCCGTCGCATATCGCCTACTCAGAGGTGATCTCTGCCTAACATACAAAGCTATGTCAAACCCAGAGCTGTTAGACATGGTCCACAAAGAAATCCCAGTCCCTCTGAGCTACACGCTCTAGGGACCTAAACCTTGTCACCACAATAAACAGAACATGCCGGATGGATAGATTCCTGTCCCAGAGACTTCCCATACTCTGGAATAAACTACCTATCTATATCAAACAAAGCTCATTAGCACTAAAATCTTGATGAATGGATGGGAAATAGGAAATACACACCGGGGATCACCTTTGTGGCTCTGCTCAACAGTGGCACAGGAAAATAATTTTCTTGGGTGGTAAAAGCCAGGGTACCTTTTTGGCTGGGCTTGTATAGGCCCCAGGGCCGATAGCCTAGTACCTACCTATGAACCTATACTTAAGAATTGTTCTGTGAAAAATGTATACTTTAAATGTGGAGCCCCCCCCAAGGCCATAACTGAGAAGGGGCTTTGCTAGCCCAGTTTGACTACTCCAACAAATGGAAATGGATAACCACAAAAACACCAAAGTGGCAAGATAAATTGCTCATCTCTGAGGATTATCTGGTTTGGTTATTTCTGCTTTGTTTAAGTCCTTTCATCCATGCAATGTCAGACTTCTTCAGAATACAGCACACAACGATTTATAAAAACATCCTACTACCCATAAAACTAATTAAAAAAATGAAGCAGTAAAGCTATACAAGAAAAGCCAGGCAGCGCTAATCTACTTTCTTCCAGAGAAAAGAGAAATTAAAGTTACGTTCTTACCATAACTATACATCTGTGCTGTCCATTTTTATTCTTCAATGATTGGGCATCAGATCAGACTTGGCCACATACACTAGACTTTCTGACCCAACCCATGAGCTCCTCCCTCTACCCATAATGCCCCAGTCAACTAGAAATACCTCAGGTTGATTTTGCTGCCTTATAGATCTTATTACAGTGCAAGAAGAAAAGAAAGTACAGTTGTGTACACTTACCATAAATGTAGATGTTCGAGTGTATTCACTGTTGCAGTCATTACATTTGGGTAATCCTGCTGGCAGGTTGCCCTCAGCTGGCCTGAATTCCAAAGTCTTGGGTCCTGCGTCGGCTGCTGTCGCCCCTTCCCTGACGTCAGGAGTATAAAAGAAGCAGCCGGCGCAATTTTCTTCAATTTTTCTTGCCCCAGATGTCAGGTGCCCCCAAAAAGGGTAGCCAAACTTTATATATATAAATATTCATAAATACACCAATATAAATTTTACCTTCATTTATAAGCAAATACACCACATAGGTAGTATAAATCAGAGAAGTAAAGATAAGATCCAAAAGAAAAAAAGGGGGAAGGTGGGTGGGTAACCTGGACTACAACAGTGAATACACTCTAACATCTACATTTATGGTAAGTATACACAACTGTACTATGTTCTTCTTGTTTCACTGTTGCAGTCCTTATATTTGGGTTGAGTCCCAAAGCTATGGTTGGGAGGCTGGAACTAGACAGCAGTAGGAGCGGCTATGAGGCCCTGCAGAACTGCAGTGGCAAAGCCTGCCCTGGATTTAGAGTAGAGTGGCAGATGATAATGCTTTGTAAAGGTGTGCACTGAACTCCAAGTAGCCACCTCTAAAATGTCTTTGGTTGGTACTCCCCTGAGAAAGGCTGCTGAGGTGTCTGCAGCTCTGGTGGAATGAGGCCTAATGCCCTTAGGCACTGGATTGCCATGGTGTAAGCAGCAAAAACGAATGCAATGGCCTAACCACTTAGAAATAATATGCTTTGAGATGGGCTTTCCTTGTGATCTTGCAGCATATGCCACTAGTAACTGCTCTGTCTTCCTGAACATTTTGGTTCTGTCCAAGTAGAATCTAAGCTGTCTGTGTACGTCCAAAGAATGCAGAATTCTCTCCCCCTTGTTCTGTGGATTTGGGTAAAAGGCTGGCAGATGGATGGCTTGGTTAAGAGCCACACTGGACACTACTTTAGGCATAAATGTTGGGTTTGTCCTCAGGGAGACCCTGTCTGGATGAAAAATGAAGAAAGGTTTCGCAGCCATGAGTGCCTGTAACTCGTCTTGCAGAAGTAAATGCTAAGAGCAGAGCTGTTTTCCAAGATAAAAACTTCATATCAGCAGTAGCAGCTGGCTCAAAAGGAGGCAGGGTGAGCTTTTTCAAGACATAGTTGAGGTCCCATGCAGGTACTGGTAGTCTCCTTGGGGTCCTTAAATTTTTTGGCTCCTCTGAGGTACTGCCTTAATAAAGGTTGAGAAAAAAGTGGTGGCTCTGTATTGTAATGAGCCAAAATGGCAGAGACATGAATTTTAATTGATGAAAAAGATGGGCCTATTGTCCAGCATCTCGGTTAAGTACTGCAAAATCTGAGGAATATTTGGTAACACTGTATCAGTTCCTTGTGCCTGGTTCCAGGCACAGAATCTCTTCCATTTTCCAGCATAAGACTTTCTAGTACTAGGCCTTCTGGCTTCCAGAATGACATCCATCACAGCTTTACTGAGAGGTGTTTTTTTATGACTACATTATCCACCATGCTGCCAAGTTTTAATATCCGGAGTTGGCTGTGCATGATCGGATTGTTTTGCTGGGACAGTAGTTGAGGTATTTGAGGAAAGGTCCAAGCTGGGTATAGAGATAAGTTCCTTAGTATTGGATCCCAGTACTGGCGTGGCCAGTCTGGGGCAATCAGTATCATCTTTGGCTTCTCCCGTCTGACCTTTAGGAGCACCTTGGGGAGGAGAGGCAGTGGAGGAAAGGCATACACTGATGGGGCTTATCTGTGATAAGTCCTTGTGCAGAATCTTTTTAGTTGGTAATTGAGAGGGGAGGCAAATAGATGTCCGGGCATCCCTATTTCCTTGTTATCATGCTGAAGACTTGTGGATCCAGCTTCCACTCGTGGGGCTCCATGAGGTTTCTGCTTAGTTCGTCTGCCAGAGTATTTTCCTTTCCTGGCAGGAAATGTGTCTGCAGATGTACTTGGTAAGTCAAAGCTGTGCCCCACAAGGTCATGGCTAGTCTGCAAAGGGGGTAAGAATGTGTGCCCCCCTGCTTCTTTATATACCACATGACCGTGATGTTGTCTGTCTATCAGTAGTTGTCCCAGATGAATAAGGTCCTTGAAGGTTGTCAGGGCATTTTGAACGGCTAACATCTCTTTTTGATGGATATGTAGATGCATTTGGTTTGAGGATTATGTGCCCTGAATGCATCTACCTGCCATGTGGGCTCCCCAGGCCTAGTCTGATGCATCCGTTGTTAGTGTATGCCTGGCTGGAGGTAATGTGAATGGTTGCCCCTTGTTCTGGTGACAGGCTTTTACACACCATCGAAACTCCTGTTGCAGGCAAGGAATGAGAGTAATGACTGTTTCCAGGCTGTGGCAATGTTGAGTCCAAACAATTTTTAGGTACCACTGAAGTTTCCTCATATGCAGTCTTGCATAAGGAATTAGTAGGATGCAGGATGCAGGATCTAATGAAGCCCAAAGCCTGCAGAATTTTTCTTGCAGATAACTGGGCCTTTGTTGCCAACAATTTGAAATAGGTAGTCAGTTTCCTTTGATTGCCTGGCGTGAGGTAAGCCATCTGGGCAGTTGTATTCAAGCTTGCACCCAGGAATGTTATCTTTTGTGAGGGTACTAGTTTTGAATTTTTTTTGTTGACTGTGTACCCTAGGCATGTTAGAAGTCTTTTCACAAACGCCAGATGTTGAAGAAGAATGTCCTTGTTCTCTGCTCGAATGAGACAGTCGTCTAAGTAAGGATATACCTGTATACTTCTTTGTCTGCAAAATGCAATTACTGGTGCCAGGCACTTTGTAAAGACCCTGTGCGCAGTAGATAAGCCAAAGGGCAGTGCAGAGAATTGGTAATGCATTGAGCCAGCCTTGAATCTTAGGTATCTTCTGCAGGATTGTCTGATTCGAACATGCAGGTATGCCTCTTTTAGGTCTAAAGTCACAAGCCAAGCATTCTTGCCTGGCATGGGCAGAAGCTGCTGCAAAGTCAACTTTTTTAATTTTGGAATATCCAGGAAAGTGTTCAGAATAGATAGGTGCAGTATCGGCCCTCCAGGCCTTGTCCTTTCTGGGTACCAAGAACAGTCGATTAAAATCCTTGTCCCTGCTCTTGCTCTGGTACTTGTTGAATGTCCCCCATATCCATGAGGGGATGAGACTTGTTTTTGTGCCTCTGCCCATTGATTTTTTGGCAGATCTGGCCAGCCGTTTGCCTTTGGCAGAGTATGGAAATGGAACTTGTAGCCTTGTGACACTGTTTAAAACCCACTTGTCCTGGGTTATGATGTGCCAATTTTGAGCAAAAAGTGCTAATTTTCCCCCTAAGGGTGCTGCCAGAAGATAATTGCTTGGTGCAGGCAGGGGGAAGTCATTGGGACTGTTTTCTGTATGTTTGTGATCCATCTTCTCCAGCTTTGGAGGTAGAAGCACCCCATTGCTTGGGCCTATAAGAACCTTGCGCCTGGGATCTGCCCCTAGGATGTCTGGATCTGACACTTTGAGGTCTGACACAGGAAAGGACCAATTTTTTGTAGGCCAGTGTCTACTAAACCTAGGTGGCTGTACTTGTAAAAAAAAATCTTTGACAGTTTGCATAGATTTAGCTTTGTCATCCATTTTCTTTAACATCTCTTCTGCCTTAACACCAAAGTATCATGCTGTAAAGGTACATCTAGTAATTTAACTAACATGATCAGGCAGATTTTGTTCCTTTAACCAAGCATGCCTCCTAATTACAGAAACTTTAACTGCGGCCCTGCAGGAGGCCTCCAAAGAATCAAAACCACATTGCAAAGTAATTTTTCCAACTTGTTCTTCTGCTTACAATAAATCCTGCATTTCCTTGTTTTCTGCGCATGCAGAATTTAACATTTTCTGTTTAAGCAATCCCATGACATGTTGCTGATACTTAAGCATATGAAATTGACAGTTTAAGGCCCTTACAGCCAAAGTTGCAGATGTGTAAACCTTTTTTCCCCATCTATCCAGTGCCCTTGAATCTCTGTCAGAGGTGGATGGGTTTTTTGCAGTGGAAGCCTCAACTCCCTTTGGACCCTGTGAAATAGTTTCTGAGCAGGGTTTTTAAAAAGAAATTTGTGCGAGTCAGGAACCCTGTAATATCTGTCAGGCTTAACAAGAGCTGGGGGTAAGGAGTCAGGGGTCAGACTAGACTCTGAAAACACATCATCTACAATGTCCAACAGATGGAATGGCTAGAGGCCTGTGCTGAGGTAGTAAAAGAAAATCCCTGAGCCGCTTTTTAGATTCTGAAAAATCTTGGCTCTCCCAGTGGAAATGCTCCCTCATGGTATGCAAGGTTTCCCCAAAGGAAAAGTCCTCAGGAGGAGAAGCTGAAGGTATAGATTCTTCAGCATCAGAATCCTCATCGGGGGGAAGAGAATATTCCTGATCAGAAGAGGAATCAGAAGAAATGGAAACCTGACCTGAAGATTCATAGTCAGTGTCTTGCCTAGGCCTCTCATCAGGAGGGGGATGGGAACCCCTGATCAAGGTAATCAAGTCTTCGGCCATTTTGAGCATCTGTTTTTTGGGCATAGAAGCCTGTCCACATGGCTCTTGAGTTTGTTTCCTTGCTTTAGTCTTTGCTTTTGAAGCTGAAGTCGTTTTAATGTAAGGATTGTTTAGGTCTGAATACACCCTCAAAAGCCGGTACCTGCTCAGCGGCTCCGGACCCATCTGAGGGATTAGCGCCCAAGGCTCCAATACCTTGAGTATCCAGTGGCATGGCCGACTCCACGTGGGAGTCGGTAGCGGCATGCGACTCTAAAGTAGCAGGTGTCAGGGGCTGCGAAAGCGTCTCACTGAGAACCGGCGACTGGCTTAGGAGAAGCTTCGGTTTTGGGCCTCGGTTGTTTTTCTCTATCATTTTTTTTGTGTTTTTTGTAAACTCCGGTAGTCGGATGGCTATCTGACGACATTTCAGGATAATTAAACCGGCGTCCAAAAAAGTTTAAAGCAAAATCATACTGGCGTCCAAAAAAGTTTAAAGCAAAATCATACCGACGCTTAATAGTGCGTTGGTTAAATCTAGCAGAGAACAGACAACCAATAACATTGTGATCAGGGCCTAGGCAAGGAATACAGTAAGAATGAAAATTCTTATGAGGTATTTGCTTTCCACAAGAAATACAATTATTAACTTTTTCTGACATCGGTTTGGAGCAATAAAAAAGTTTCCCCAATGGTGTACTTAGCTTTATTGAAGACTTCGGATCTGAAACCCGAACACGAAAATCTCAGGAGTCGGCCGACCAGCACTTGCTAACTGCTTTTGCTTCGGGCACCGCGCAGCAAGAAAGACTGAAGAAAATGGCGCTGGCTGCTTCTTTTATACCCCTGACGACCTGACGTCAGGGAAGGGGCGACAGCAGCCGATGCACGACCCAAGACTTTGGAATTCAGGCCGGCTGAGGGCAACCTGCCAATAGGATTACCCAAATGTAATGACTGCAACAATGAAACACGAAGAACATCAGCAAAGCTGGATCTCAAACCTGGAACAAAAGGTTCCATCATATCCACAAGGTCACTCCATAAGATGACAGGAAGCGGGAAGGATAGTTGCAGTTGAATGAAAATAAAACACAGATGCATAGTTATGATGAGTACATAATATCGGATGTTGGTCTTTTCACTCATTATGTGAATCTTGGGTGGCCCTCAGGAAAAGGATATTCCAAAGAAAGCTTCCAGAGGTCAAATCTAGTTTGTTTGTTAGGAGTAATATAGGTATGAACATTAGACCAGACAAAGCTGATGCACAAAATGTCATCAATGGAAGTTCTAGACCAAAAGTCAGAAGAGGTTGCCATGGATCTAGCAGAATGTGTTTTAGGAGGCTTTCATAGGGAGAATCCTTGCTAAATATAAACAAAAGAAATGTCATCAGTAATCCATTTGGCCAAGGTAACTTTGGCAACTGGTGATCCCAATCTGTGCGGGGAGAAACAGAGAGCTGTTCCTATTTTCTGAAATCTTTTGGTTCTGTAAAGATAAAAACATAGCTGTCTATATACATCTAAAAAGATGCATCATGTACTCTCCCTTCTTAGAAAAATTAGGGAAGACGGCAGGCAAATTAGTTGTTTAAATTGATATTTTATTCAAATGTTACCTTCAAGTAAGAAGGATATATTTGTTCATAAATCGATTCTGTAATTGGGAAAAAAGAGCCCAGAGATCAGAAATTTGCCTCTCAGATGTAATGGAAACTAGCATTCCTAGTAACCAAGACAAAAATTTTAAATCAGACTACACTGATGGTTCAAAGGGCTGTTGGGACAACTGTTAAATCCCAAGGAGACAATGGTAAATCCCAAGGAGACAATGGGTGTTTCACTGGAGGTTTAAGTAAGAAGGTGGCTTTTAGAAGAACCTTGCACAATTTAGTAGAAGCTAAAGAAGATTTTTCTCCCGAGTGAAAATTAGACAACTGCTAATTGTACTTGGCTGTAGAAAAACTAGTACCTTCTTGAAAAACAGATGCAAAAAATTCTACAACCACAGATATAGGAGCGGTGAAAGCATCAATTTCCTTCTGAAGAGCCTAAATTGAGAATCTTTTACATTTACTAAGAGATTATCAGAGATGGGCAGTTGGGCAACCCTTCAGTAACACTGAAAGGAGTTATCCAAAAATAATCTCAAAAACCCTGGTTTTGCAGGCATCCCCTGCCGCGAGAATGAGGTCTTCCATTCGAACACCCCCCCACCACCACCACCTCTTTAGGAGTTGTCCCCATGTGAATCCTGGAAAGATCCCTGGAACTTGCAGAACCACATTTTCTTGCCTCCTCCGACTCCGGGAAGAAGGATCATTGAGGGGTAGAAAAGTCTATTCTTATGGTTGACATGGTCTTTCCATCTTGTTCACTTCAGGAAAGAGTTTCTTTCACAGTAGGACCAAACAAAGACATTCCATCCAAAGAAGCACTGATGAAAAGACTTGAAAGGCTCCGTAAAGTCACAAATGCATCCAGGCAGGTCTCTTAATGGCTATGCCTGAACCTACACAGCCCATGAGGTACCCTTTGCAGCATGGGATATTAACCTCATGGACTCATTGAAAATAAGAGTGGCCAGCTGTGAAGAGGACCTCTTGTAGTCCTCCACTGACAAGGACTCGGTGGGATTTGACAAGTTCCTTGGTCAAATCCCACTGTAGTCTTATGAAGGGTGCCAACTAATTCAGGGACCTCAAGGCAACGGTTGCTGAAGAAAAAGTGAGCTTTCCAATCCTGTCCAACATCCTGGACTCTCTATTAGGAGGATGTACTGAAGAGCTCTGCTCCACTAGTCTTCCATTTTAGTGGCTGCTGCCACAACCTATCAAGAGGGATTCCTTTGCTCCAATGTAATCTATCCTTCAGTGATGCCAAAATTTTATCTAGGTAGTGGGGAACAGGTTCAACAGAATCAGTCTCCTTCCATGCCCAGCGAAAGATTAAAACCAATAACCTCATTCCCTGGGGAAGTCACCCAAGATGTAGACAGACCAGACTCAAAAGCTTCAGAAAAGAGACTTGTGGCATGGGAGTATCTGAAGACCATCCACCTTTTTGTTTAAGGATCTGCAAGATGTCTCTAAAGGAGACATCATATAGTGGAGACCTGGAGGACCCTTCCCCTTCACTGAAGTCCGTATCTTCAGTGAGAGATTCCATAAGAGAATCTGTGCGTCTCCTCTTGCATGTTATCTTTTGAGGGACCTCTTCAGTGGGATGGTCTGGCGAGGTATCCGAAGACAGGGAAAATCCCTCAATGGGGAGGATCTCCTTTGAAGGCTTTTAGAGCAGAGGCACCAGAGTGCATTATTAACTGACCGTATTAAAATGGTTTATCTGTGGCTTTTTGTTTTTTCTTTCGTTTTCTGCGGTTTATGGTCTGGATGCAAGATGGTACCAGAGGTCCCTGTGGAGCAGGCCTGAAAGTATCAGAGCTCAGACCTGAAGGAGGAAGGGATGAGAGAGTAGTTGAATCTCTTTGTCAAGAGAAAGCCCTCTCCACTACCCTTGAAATAAATTGAACCGGGAGAAGCAGTGGGTGGCGGCAATGGAGCTGAAACCTCTGAATCTACCAAGCCTTGACCCTGCCCAGATCCATGCCATGAGGAGATAGCTGGACCAGAGCTGTCTAATGTTCCAAGGGGCAAGGATGGCTCTAATAACATCGGAGTGGAACCGCGCCCCCCCCCCACCCCCCCAAGAGCAGGCACCGACACTTCAGCACCATGACTCATACCAATTCAAAGTAATCAGGGCAGAACTAGTCAGGAAGCATGTCAGAGTTGAAGACCTAGTTGTCTTCAGTTCTGATGCCAACACTCTCGGGGCTCTCAGATCTGACAGCACCGAAACCATGAGATGGACTGGAGGAGGATAGAAGTAGACGGGAAGCTCACGGATGCAACAGGAGAAGGAAACTGAAGAACCCCCATCTGAATTTCAGCTCTGAAGAATTTCCTCATCATCCTATCCATGTTAGCCTCTGACAGGCTTTCTGGAGATGACTGGGGCTTAGACTCTCTCCTCAGCATCCCTTGGAGAAAAAGGGGAATGGAGCGAAGGACAAACCGGTTCAATGACTGTGAACTTGGGTGAGCCGGATCAAGAAGACTTGGTTAGAACAATCAGATCCAAAGGCATGGGGATCCGAGCGTTTCTCTTAGGATCCAAAGTTTTCCGAATTTTTTGAGAAGGCGAGGTGAAGGTAGTTGCCTTCAGAAAATGGGTGGGTGATCTTTTACGTGGTTCCTTTGCCTCCACAGAGGATTCTGCTAGTTTACCAGAGGTTTTAGGCCCTGAAGAAGAGGAAGAAGGTGGCAGAATCCCCTTAAGCATTAATTTATTACGTCTATCATTAAGTACCCTAGAATTAACAGCAACATAATGAAGCAGTCAGTACGGAGGTGGAGTGCTCCAAGGCAGCACAAGTGGGGATCTTATACCCGCAGAAAGTGCACTTTTTAAAGCCTGTTGTTTTTTCAGCCATTTCTGAGGAAAAATAGCAGGCACGCAAGTAAAAATTTTTTTTTTTTTTTTTTTTTTTTTTTTTAGTTAACTTCACTACCAGCAATGGTAGAAGGAATACCCACTAAAGGGGAAAAAATTAGTGAAGTGACAAGTACCAGCTATGGTACTACAGTAAACTACCAAAATGTACAAAAGGAAATAAAAAAGGCAACAGGAAGAAAATCCAGATATTTAACAATCAGGACAGGAAGGTAGTAATTAGAAAAGGATAGATGAATGGTTTAAAAGAATCTGCTACTCACAAGAACTGCAACATACCCAAAACTGCTTCCAGAGAATGATCCACATCAGTGCGAGATGGCAGCAAACAAAATCTGGAGGTACTGCTAGTTGACTTGGGCATTATGGGTAGAGGGAGAAGCTTGTGAGTTGGATCTGAAAGTTTAGTGTATGCAGCAGAGTTAGATCAGATATCCAGTCAATGAGGAATGAATGTAAAGGACATCAGATCCAATACTAAATTTTCACTGACGAGGAAAAAAGTTATTCACTCACAAAAACGTTCCATCTGAGTGGTAGTTCATTTGTCTTCAACCTGTGGGTTATGGATCCTTATCGGATCCAACTCAGCTGCATACCAGCATCTAATCCGAGCTCAAAGCTCCTCCCCTTACCCATAATGCCCCCATCTCCTTCCTCTCTTCAGATTGTTTGCTGCCCAACCTGTTACTCACTCCCGACCCAACAAGACCTTGTTACTAACAGAAACAAGCCTCTCTAACAATGAGCAGAACAAAGGACATCTCAAAGGGGTCCAACTTCTATATTTATATTATCCTCAAACAAATAAGACAAAGTCGGGGGAAGGAGGGTGGGAATGGTTGAAGACAACAACTACTCAGATGGAATTTTATGGCGAGTACCTAATTTCTTTATATGAAGTAGTCTTTATTCGGTCTTCAACCTGTGGGACAGAGTCCCCAGCTACTAAATATCTGGGAGGCCATCATGGAAGGATACTCCAGAGCACAGTGGAGCCACAAGAGGCCATGTTCCTGGATACTATGTCCAATTTATAATGTGAAATGAAAGTATGAGACTAGGATCATGTAGCTGCAGAAAGTACAGTATGTTAGAGTGCTCATACAGCTGCAGTCATAACAGATGGGTCATCCTGCCATCAGGCGGGTCCTCGGTCGGCTGAATTCCAAAGTCTAGGTCCGGCGGTGGTTTTTGTCACTTCCTCCATGACGTCAATGCGGCAGGGGTATAAAAGAGGCAGTCAACGCCATTTTCTTCAGTTTTTCTTGCCCCAGATGTCAGGTGCCCCCAGAAGGAAGGCAAACAATGTTATGCAAAAATGCAATGTTGATCAATCAAAAACAGTAGTTGCAAGCAAATACACCATAAAAGAATACCCCAAAAGGTTATATGAAAAGGGTTCGTCATAAGGCCTGTCCTAAGAGGGGTTGGAGGGAAACCTGGACTGCAGCTGTATGAGCACTCCAACATCTATATTTATGGTAGGTACAAAACTGTACTATGTTCATCGTGCATACAGCTGCAGTCATAACAGATGGGTAGAATCCCAAACCTAAGTAAGGGTGGTAGGCACTAAGTGGAACTAGGAGGGGCTAGGATGCCCTGCAGGACTGCTGTGGCAAAGCCCACTCTAGATTTAGAGTATAGTCGGAGGTGATCGTGCTTGGAGAAAGTGTGCACTGAACTCCAGGTGGCTGCTTCCAAAATATCCTTGGTAGGGACCCCCCTGAGGAAGGCTGCAGAGATTGCTGTGGCTCTGGTGGAGTGGGATCTGATGCATGCAGGCACAGTTTTTCCATGAAATGAGTAACAAAAGCGTATGCAGTGGGCTATCCATTTTGAAACTGTCTGTTTGGAAATAGCCTTTCCTTGAGCACCTGCAGCATAGGACACAAAGAGTTGCTCAGATTTCCTGAATGGCTTTGTCCTGTCCAAATAATAACGAAGTTGTCTGTGAATGTCCAAGGAATGAAGTAGTCTTTCCCCTTTGTTTTGTGGATTAGGATAAAAGGTAGGTAAGTGGATAGTCTCATTCAAAGCTACACTGGATACTACCTTTGGCATAAAGGTAGGGTTGGTTCGTAAGGAAACTCTGTCCTGATGGAAAATGATGAATGGTTGCACAGCCATGAGGGCCTGTAGCTCCAAAACCCTGCGAGCTGAGGTGGTAGCCACAAGAAAGGCTGTTTTCTATGACAAGTACTGTAACTCTGATGAAGAAGCTGGCTCGAAGGGAGGAAGGGTCAGCTTTTCCAATACGAAGTTGAGGTCCCAAGCAGGGACTGGTAGTTTCCTTGGGGGTTTTATATTCTTTGCCCCTCTGAGGAACTGCCTTAAGAGAGGATGAGAGAATAAAGGAGGATCTGTGTTGTATTGTGCAGAAATGGCTGAAGCATGGATCTTGATGGAGGAAAAGGAAAGTCCATTGTTTAACATCTCAGCTAGGTACTGTAAAATTTGAAGTATATTTATTACCCAAGGATTGGAGGAGTAGGCCTTTCTAGTAGAAGGTCTTCTGGCCTCCAAGATGACATCCTGCACCTCCTTGGAGAGGAGAAACTGTTGGGAAATCAATGAATTCTCCATGCAGCTAGATTTAGAGTTTTGAGATGGCTGTGAAGAGTTTTGTAGTTGTGCTGGGACAGGCTGTGAAGAGTTTTGTAGTTGTGCTGGGACAACAGAAGAGGGACAAGAGGTAGGATCCATGGTGGGGAATGTGTCAGGCTCTTCAGGAGCGGATACCAGTGTTGCCTTGGCCAGTCTGGAGCAATGAGAATCATTTTCGGCCTCTCTGCTCTGGCTTTTAATAGAACTTTGGGCAGCAGAGGAAGAGGCGGGAAGGCATAGACGGTCAATGTTGCCCAATTGAAGGAAAGTGCGTCCACTTTCCAGGCCTGTGGATGATAGGTTCTTGAACAAATTTTTTTCAACTGGCAATTTCTGTGGGTAGCAAAGAGATCTATGTCTGGCTGTCCCCATGCCTGAGTTATCTTTGGGAAAATTTGAGGATGCAACTTCCATTCATGTGGATCTGTCATATTTCTGCTTAGGTTGTCTGCCAGTGCGTTTTCCTTCCCTGGCAGGAATTGTGCCTGTAGTTGAATTTTCAATTCCAGTGCTGTGTTCCATAGGGTCATGGCTTGCCTGCACAGGGGGTATGAATGAGTTCCCCCCGGTTTATGTACCACATCACTGTGGTGTTGTCTGTCCTTATCAATAGCTGGCCTGGATGCAGTAGGTCTTTGAAGGTCATAATAGCCTTTTGCACGGCTAGCATTTCCTTTTGGTTGATGTGAAGGAGCTTCTCTTTTCGTGCCCATTTTCCCTGAATGCACTGATCTGTCATGTGTGCTCTCCAGGTATATTCTGAGGCGTCTGTTGTGATGATTTGAGTTGCTTGAGGTACACAGAAAGGAAGACCTGTGTTTCTTTGGCAAGCTTGAGCCCACCACATAAATTCCTTTTGAAGGCATGGAATGAGTGGTATAATTGCTTCCCAAGCTGCGGCTGTGTTGAGACCATAAGTTTTTTAGGTACCATTGAAGTTTCCTCATATGCAGCTTTGCACATGGGATTAGTAGGATGCAAGATGCCATGAATCCCAGAGCCTGCAGGACTTTCCTTGCAGTTAGCCTGGTGTAAGTTGCCATTTTTCTGAAGTACTGAGACAGTTGCCCTTGAGATATGTGTTTAGGATGGATAGGTCCAAGATAGGTCTCCAATCTTTGTCTTTCCTTAGTACCAGGAATAGTCTGGAATAAAACCCTTGACCTTGTTCTTTTGCAGGTACCTCTTGAATTGCTTTCATGTCCATGAGAGCTGAAATTTGTTTTTGTGCCTCTGCCCTTTGATTTTGTGGCAGGTTTGGCATGCCTCTCATTTTTGGAAGGGTGTGAAAGTGCAACCTGTAGCCTCTGTCTATAATGTCCAGAATCCATTTGTCTTTTGTAACAATATGCCAATTTTTTGAGAATAATGTCAGTTTTCCGCCCAAAGGTGCTGCCATTAAAGCTTTGCTTGGCAGGTGTAGGGGGAAGTCATTGTGTCTGTTTTCTAAAAGACTGTGATCTATCTTCTCCACCTCTTGGGGTTGGTGCTTGCCACTGTCTGGCTCAAAGATCCTTGAGGTTGCCCTCTACCCCTTGGACACCTGTATCTGCCCCTTTGAGGTCTGTCCGTGGCTGGAAAGGACCAATTTTTGAAGGCCAGTTTCTGCTGAAATGTGGAGGCTGTACCTGCAGGAAATCTTTCACTGTTTGCATTGATTTCGCTTTTTCCTCCATTTTCTTTAGCACCTCCTCTGCTTTAACACCAAACAATACATCTTTTTGAAGAGGTACATCTAATAATTTAGCTTTGACATGATCTGGTAAGGTTTGCTCTTTGAGCAAAGCATGCCTACGTATAACATACCCCGTAACAGCAGCTCTACATGAGGCCTCTAAAGCATCAAAACCACACTGCAAGGTATATGTTTACCCACTTGCTCTGCACCATGCAACAAATCCTGCAACTCTTAAATCTGGTTGTTCTGGTTGTGTCATCTTGCTTTTCAGCTGAGATATCAAAAACTGTTGATACTTTAACATATGGAACTGACAGTTTAATGCCCTCATGGTTAAAGTGGCCGAGGTGTACACCTTTTTCCCCCCACCTTTCTAAAGATCTGGAATCTCTCTCTGAAGGTAATGGGTTTTTAGCAGTAGAGGCCTTAATTCCCTTGGGACCCTGTGAAATAGTTTCTGGGTCAGCAGTATGGCTTTTATATAGGAACTGGTGAGAATCAGGAAGCCGGTAATACCTGTCTGGTTTAACAGGAGCTGGAGGCAAAGAATCAGGATTAAGGCTGGCTTCTGTGTACACATCATCCAATATATCTAAAACAGGAGGGATAGCCAGAGGCCTATGCTGGGGGAGCAGAAGAAATTCCCTGAGCCTTTTCTTGGAATCTGAGTAATCTTGGCCTTCCTAGTGAAAGTGTTCCCTCAATGTATGCAGGGTTTCCCCAAAAGAAAAGTCCTTGGGGGGGGAGACCGAGGGAATAAACTCCTCTGCATCAGAGTCTTCGAATGGAGAATAGGCACAATCCTGGTCCTCAGATAGTTCTGAGGTAACAGAAGCTTGATCTGAGGAAGGGTAGTCTTCCTCTAATCTGGTCTTTGTCAGAGGGGGGTTGAGAACCCCTGATAAGAGTAATCAAATCCTCAGCCATTTTAAGCATCTGTTTTTTAGGCATGGTGCCTTGACAGGGTGCCTGAGGAACCTGTTTTTTTGGTTTTCATGGCTGTTCTAGATTTAGTGAAGGCTTTAATAGAGAAGGCCTGAAGACCCCTTGAGAAATGGCAGGCCTGTCTAAATTCTGAGTTTCCACGCCAGGAGTGGCGTCGGTATCTGTAGTAGGAATGGGGGCCGAGAAGCCTGCGACCTCGGGTACTGAAGACACCGGCAATGCATTGTCATCGGTACTCAGGGGCTGCGTAGGCGCCTCGTTGAGTACCGGAGAACCGGTAGTCGGCCTTAGCGTGGTATCAGTAGGTGGTGCGGACCTCATATGTCGGTCCTTATCTTTGCGTTTTTTGCTCAAAACTGGAGTTGGAGTATCCGGCGACATAATACAATTAAATTTGCCAAAAAAGTGAAGGGCGAACTCCGCCCAACGCTTAATAGTGTGCTTGTTGAATCTAGCACAAAAACGACAGGCCGAGACATCATGGTCTGGGCCTAAACAAGGTATACAGTAAGAGTGGAAATCCTTATGCGGTATTTGCTTCCCACATGAAATGCAATTATTAACTTTGTCTGACATCGGTCTGAGGCAAGAAAAGTTTCCCCAACGGGGTACTTAGCTTTCAAGAAGACTTCGGCTGAAATACTTTCGTAAATCTCAGGAGCTGGCCGACCGGCACTTGCGAACTGCTTCTGCTTCGGGCACCGTGCGGCAAGAAAGACTGAAGAAAATGGCGTCGGCTGCCTCTTTTATACCCCTGCCGCACTGACGTCAGGGAGGAAGCGACGACAACCGACGCCGGACCTAGACTTTGGAATTCGGCCGACCGAGGACCCGCCTGATGGCAGGATAACCCATCTGTTATGACTGCAGCTGTATGCACGATGAACATCAATCATCCAGCGAAACTCTAGACCAAAAGGCCGTTTAAGTAGCCATAGATCTGGCAGAATGTGCTTTAACCTGTTCTGGAGGGGGAATCCCCTTGACAGAATACACCCGCATAGAAATCCAGTGGGCAATAGTCACTTTAGAAAATGGGATTACCCAGAAATGGTTTGGAGTAAGAAATGAAAAGTTGGTCAGATTTATGAAAAGCTCTAGTCCTGTGCAACTACAAATGTAACTGTCTATGCACATCCAACAAATGGAATTTATATTCTCCCTTACTTTGGAAATTTAGAAAGAAAATTAGAAGACTTATTGTCTGATTGATGTAGGCCTCTGAGGCTACTTTGGGAAGCAGGGGAGATTAGTACGCAAAGACACCATGTCCTTATGAAATATTATACAAGGAACCTTAATGGATAGCGCTTGAAGTTCTGACTCTCCTGGCAGAAGTAATGGCAACTAAAAATGCAGTCTTCAATGACAGGAATTGTAAATCCACTGAAGCTGCTGGTTCAAAAAGGGGGTGAAACTAAAGCCTGAAGCACTAATGTAAGATCCACAGTGGAGTAGGGTCTTTCACTGGGGGGGTCTCAAAAGAAAGGTACCTTTAAGAAAGATCTTGGAAAGTTTAGAAGATGGTAAGGAAGCCACATTTCCCCTACATGAAAATTAATAATGGCAGCCAGCTGGAATTGGCTGTGGATGAACTGAAGCCTTGCTGAAAAATCCCTGATAAAAATTCCAATACCCTAGAAACTGGAGCAGTAAAGAGATCCAATGCATTAAGAAGGCCATATAGAAAAACATTTCCATTAACTTTGGTAGACTTTCCTGGTTGAAGACTTATGAGCCGCCACCAGGATTCCTTTAACGGGAGAAGATAAACCGGGACTTCTGATAATCATGGGAACTGAAGCAACCAAGCATTGAGCTTTAGACTGTCCAAATCTGGATGGGGAATCCCTGAGGGATGAGTGATGAGACCCAGAACTAGATCTAATGCCCATGGTAGAGCTACTAGATGAGACCACAGAGAGGGAAACCAGACTTGGCGAGGCCAGAATGGGGCAATGAGGATCACAAGGTTCCCCAGCCTGCGAGCTTTCTGAAGAAATTTTGGTATCAAGGGTAGAGGAGGATAAGCATACAGGAGACCAAGCATGAATCAGAGTGTCTCTTGGGTGGGGGGGGATGCAGAGCAAAAAACTCGCTGCATTTCGTGTTGGAAGGAGATGCAAATAGATCGCAGCAAGGCTGACCCCACTTGAGAAAGATCCGCTCCACTACTGAAGGATTCCGAGATCACTCGTAAGGCATCAAGAAAGATCCACTGAGCCTGTCCGCTAGAATGCTGGACCGTCCTGGAATGTGCATTGCCACCAGAAAATGGCCAATGGAGATCGCCCATTCCCACACTCTCATGGCTTCGCGACAGAGTAAGACCTGGTTCCCCCCTGTTTGCTGATGTACCAGACCACCGACACGCTGTCCATTTGGATAGCAATTGTTCCTAGAGGAAGGTGTGCATGGAGAGCCTGCAACGCGTGAAGCACCGCCCTCATTTCCAGGACGTTGTTATGCAAATTGGTCTCAGAAGGCGACCACGTACTTTGGACTATTCTTCCCGAGCAATGCCCCCCCCCATCCTAGTTGGGAGGAGTCTGTAATCACTGTGGCCTTGGGGAATGAAGGGAGAAAGGGACATCCCCGGACCAGGTCCAGGGAGTAAATCCACCACCAGAGAGTCCCTGCACACTCGAGAGATTCGAACAGGATGAAAAAGCGGCAGGTCCAGAAGTGACCATTGCACTGAGAGTCCACTGAAGAATCCACATGTGAAGACGCGCCGAAGGTAGAAGGGTAATCGTGGCCGCCATAAACCCAAACTCCCATAGAACAACTTCTCCTGTCAAACACTGAGTTTGCATGACACAAAAAACATGGTTTCAGGCTGCACATCCTGTCCAGAGTAAGGAAAACTCAGGTCTGGATAGTGTCTAATCGAGCTCCAATGAGGTCTAAGGTCTGAAATGGGGCCAGAGATGACTTGCTGAGATTGATAGTGATGCCTAACCTCTGGGCTAGTAACAGAAAATAATCTCTCGTTTGGCAAAGTTGATGCTTGGATGGGGCAGCAAGGAGCCAATCGTCCAGGCAGGGGAATACAAAACAAAAAATACACTGGGAGCTCACCAATGAGAGGAATGAGTTGAAGGTGTTTAATGAAGCACAAACACAAACGTAACAGAATATACTGAAAGACAGGGTTACAAACTGAAAGAAAAATTAACGCTTTCACTGAATAAATCGCGTTTTCGTTTCAACTTCATCAGAATACTTGTTACAAAGAAATACAGCTTTATATATACACAATTAAATAAAAATCCTGATTGCCATTGGTCATCCATAAACAAGGAATAATTGAACATTCGTTCTTAAAGGCAACAGACCCATTTTGAAACCAGGTATTAAAATATGTAAGAACTACATGTACCAAAATCATTCATTTAATCATCACGGTAACAACAATAATAAAAATAATAAAGTATATATAAAAAATGATGATCATAATAAATACTACAGAATAGTTTGTGTTATTTATAATCCCTAAAAGTGTTTGTAAAAAATGTTGAAATATGTTAAAATATTAAATAATAAAATAAATAAGTAAATATGATATAATACTAATAATAATTCTACAAAATTATAGTTTAGCTTGCCCCTAATAGAAACCTTATCATTAAGTCCTGGAGGTCTTGAAGCATCTAACCATATCTGCCAAAAAAGTTCACGGTATTCTAATCGTGTCTCCCACATACCGCCCCTAAAGTCCTTGGAAACTATTTCTAAGACAAAGAATGCAAAACTTGCGTCTTTACAAACCAATTTATGACGATATAATGCGTTATTAATATTTTCCTTATTGATTTCATAATGGTGTTCATAAATTCGTGTTTTTAATTTCCTTTCCGTCTTGCCTATGTAAAAGGAACAACACAATTTACACAGGGCAAGATAAACCAGTCCATAGGAATGGCAATTTGCATAACATTGACTATACAAAATCTTGTTTCTACTGGGTAATTCTATTTGGGATGCATTGTACAAGAAACAGCATTGTGAGCAGGCTCCACATTTATATGTGCCTACTTTAATTCCTTTTTTAAACAAAAGTGAATTGTATCCAGACTCAAACAAATTTTTAAAATGTAAATCTTTTCTGTATGTAAAATTCAAGGAACTATGTTGCAACAGTTCAATGTCAGTAATTTCTTGAATTTTTTGCCATTCTTTTGAAACCACACTCTTAATAACCCCTGAATCGCCATTATAATCAAGTACAAATGTATCATGTCTAGTAGTATCTAAAGAAATAACATTAGAGGTAGTTGCAAGATCCGTGGTTACAACTTCTTGTCCTAAAATGGGAAGAAATCTATCCTTTCTACCACCAATTACTTCATTTTTTATTTCCTGTATCAAAGGTAGCGGGTAACCTCTGTTTTTAAACATATCACAAACCTTGTCACATTCAATAATAAAATCCCTATCCTCAAATGTCATCCTACTGACCCTAACCAGTTGACCTTTAATCAAGTTATTTTTCTGGAAAAAAAGAATGTCCACTCAAAGTGGAGGCAGGAGTTAGAAAAGGTTGGTTTCCTATAGATTTTAGAGGAAAATCTACCATTCAACTTTGATATACTAACATTCAAGTAGTTAAGTACTTCTTCATTAACCTGGTAGGTAAAATCCAAGAAACTAGTAGTTCTTTTTAAATAAGACAAAAATTCAAGGAATTTCAGTTTTCCTGCTATCCACAAAATACAAATGTCATCCAGAAAACGTTTGTAAAAAATCCAACATTCCTTGAATTCACTATTTAGTACAAAAGTGTATTCCCACCAAGACAAAATTAAGTTGGCGTAGGTTGGGGCACAATTAGCACCCATAGCAACCCCCTTAGCCTGTTTGTAAAATTCACCCTCGTAATACATAAAGTTGTTGTTTAAAATGATTTCCATTAAGGTGAGTATGGTAAGGAAATCATTATTGGAAAACTTTCCAAAAGTGTTCATGTATTCTTCCAACCAGCTTAAACCAATTTCAGAAATAATTCTGGCTTTAGTTGTCTAAGGAAATCCCAGGAATCTTTTAGTGTAGTTGGACCCATCCAAGATAATTCTTTAAGTTTGTTGTCAACAAATTTAGCGGCAAGTAATTGCCCCTTCGGAGGCAACAATTAATCTAAGTGGAGGGTCAGCTACACACTTATGAACCTTTGGGATACCAAATACTGATGGTACTCTGGGTTTTTTGTTGAATAAAAAATTAAAAAGTATCAAAACTGATGGATCCCTCTAATAATAAGTCATTGAGCATACAATGAATTCGAGAATTCACAATATTAACTTCATTAACTGAAACTGTGGTGTATTTCAAAGAGTTACTAAGCTCTTGCTTCATCTTGGATTCATAAATAATTGCATCCATTAACACGGTACCCCCACCCTTATCTGGTTGCATAATCCTGATAGTGTCATCTTTCTTAAGTTTATCTAATAAATCATTTTCATCTTTAGAAAGATTAGAAAAAACTATGTTTTGCTGTTTCTTTCCTGATTTCTTTTTCCATAATACTTTCAAGATTTTTCAACTGTGGATGAATGGGGGGGTTAAATGTACTTGGTTTCCTCAATGAGGATGTTGTAGATGGAAAGTTGGGATTATTTTGGAAAAATAGAATAAAATTATTTTTCCTAATAAACATTTTCAAATCAATAATAGCTCTCGATATATTTACTTTCCTCGAGGGAATGTATTTAAAGCCCTTAGAAAATAGATGAAAATGATGAATATTCACTGAAATTGAACTGTAATTAAAAATATTATAGCCCCCATAGGAATGTATAGGGTCCATACTAAAAATACCATCATTGTGTGTGGAATTTAATACCAATCCATCCCTCCCCTCTGTCGCCCGTAATGATTGTAGTTGTAATGAACATATGGCTTGTTCCGAATCCTGTTGGAACGCCTGGGTAGAGGTGGATGAGGCTGTTCTAAAGGGATATCATTCTCTGGAATAAACGTATCTGCGTCTATGCTCACTATTTCAAGTTGTTGGTCATTGGAAATAAAACCATCCAACTCGTTAGTTTCTTGTACTTGGTATACATAGGAAAATCTCGGTTTAGGATACGCTACACCTTCGTGGTATTCTTTCAAGTCCCTATCTAATTTGTCCCGTCTCCTAGTAATATTAACATTACAATTCTTGTCCACAGGAGTAAAAATATCAAAATATTTGTTTTTTTCACCAACTGTAAACATTAAATATTGAAGAATAACTTCATTCACACGTTCCATATCCTTAATTAACAGCAGTTTATCTCTCTCATTCTCATCCCTTATAGCTTTAACAACATCCAATCCACATTGGTTAACATTTTATTTAATTGTGTATATATAAAGCTGTATTTCTTTGTAACAAGTATTCCGATGAAGTTGAAACGAAAACGCGATTTATTCAGTGAAAGCGTTAATTTTCCTTTCAGTTTGTAACCCTGTCTTTCAGTATATTTTGTTACGTTTGTGTTTGTGCTTCATTAAACACCTTCAACTCGTTCCTCTCATTGGTGAGCTCCCAGTGTATTTTTCGTTTTGTGGTTCTAATTTCACTGGCATCTACTTGTTTTTTTCAGGAAGGGGAATACCTGAATGCCCTGGAGTCTCAGGTGAGCCGCTACTACTGCCATCACTTTGGTGAGCACCCTGGGGGCTGCGGTGAGGCCAAAGGGTAGTGCTCTAAACTGATAATGATGAAACCTCCAAAAGCACCTGTCCACTTTGATGTGATAGTACACGTCCTGGAGGTCAATCGACGCCTGCAAAAAGGTAGGGCGGACTGACATGTGACCATCCGGAATTTTGACTTGACGACTGACAGGTCCCAAATTTTCTTTGGCACCTAAAAGAACCTGGAATAAATGCCTAATCTGGAGTGGTCTAGTTGGGATGGGTTTGAGGACCCGTTTTCTTAGCAGCTTTGCAATTTCCAGTGCTGCATCCTCCCTGTGCGTGGGTGGAACGTCTGGGATGTGTTTCAGTGGGAGAAGTGGTTCGAGGAATGAAACTGAATAACCTCTGGATATGATCTGCAACACCCAACAATTAGTTATGGACTCCCACTCTTTAGGTGTAGTGATAACCGGCCCCCAACTGCCTCCAGAGATGGACAGTCTGGCAACTCTTCAGGGCTGCTGTGCAGGTCTGTCCGAGAAAGGTTCTAGAGACTTGTAATTTCTTGGACCCCCCCCCTGCCTCTGGGGTGACGTCCATCATATCCCACTCTGCCTCTAGGGGTCTCCCAGGACAATGCCCGAGATTTCGGAACCGCATCATCTTAGTCCCTTGCCAATTCCTGGAAAAGGATCTTTGAGGGACAGAGAAGCAGATCCCGACGGCAGAAAAAGTCTTCCCATCCTTCTCACTCTGGACCAAAGTCTCACATACAGACTTTCCAAACAGGGAGGAAGAGTCATACCGGGCACAGGTGAACGACGTCTTGAAGGGTTCCAAGAATTAAAAGAGCCAGAGCCAGGTGTCGCCTAATGGCAATGCTCGTACCAGCTGCCCTAGCGGCTCCCTCAGTAGCATGGAAGAGAAGACACATGGAGGTGTTTGCAATGGACTTCAGAGTGGCCATACGAGTGGAAAATATCTTCCCGTCTCCCGCGGACATGCACGCAGGGGTCAACTCAGTGATCTCCTTCACTAGGTCTCGCTGTAGCCAAATCACGTGTCATGTAATTCAGCACACTAACAGGAAGAAGTCGCTGAAGTGTACACCCACTTCTCAAATCGGTCCAACATCCTTGATTCTCGATCATGAGGCTGAACCGTAGAGCTCTCCTGCATGAGCTCTTTCTTGGTGGTGGCTGCTACCACCATAGCATCAACCGGGGACCCCGTATTCCAGTACATCCTTGTCAGATGGAGGGCTTAATACTTTATCCAGGTGCTTTGGGATAGGCTCCACTGTGTCCGGGTTCCTTCCACGTCTGAGATGTTATCAGGTCCACTAAAGGATCGGCAGAAGGGGACACATAGGAAGTAGAGGGGCCTGCGCCAGTTTGGGCAGACCACCCCTCTCTCTGGCAAAGTTGTTCCATGTCTCCGAAGGAGACATCCTTGGGGGTGATCGGGAGGAGCCTTTCTCTTCCTCCAAATCAGTGTCTTCGGTGAGTGACTCTGAAGGGAGGTCTAAATGCCTCCTCTTGCGTGTTCACTTGCAAAGAGATCTCCTTAGTGGGGATCTCTGGGGAGGACTCGCCAACATCCTGCTGCTCCCAAGCAGGAGCTTCCTGAGGCAACACGGCAGCAGGCTGTCCCTGAGATGGCAGGATAGCCAGAACCGTACTCAAGACAGAGGGAGTCGGGGCAGAGTGAGAGGGTGAGATAGTCAAGAGTCTCGAAATAGAGAGGACCCTCTCCACCGAAAAGGCCGAAGGAGAAAGGACATCCTGCGAAAGGCCAGCAGGAGCAGCTCCCTTCTGACCCAACGGGGGAGCAGGAGCCGAACCTCCAAGTGCTGAGATACCGAGGGGGATACTGCACTCAGACATACTTCTGAGCAGACAACATTCCCTCAGTTCCGACACAAAGACTACGGGTCCAAGAGCCTGTCAAATCCCACACACTCAAGGTCATGGCCGGGGTCAAGGTACAATCGGCACTGAACCCTCAACCCGGATCGTAGAAGGAATAATTGGGGTGAAGGACTACATGCCCCTCACTCCAGAGGGAGAGGGGTCAGGCAAAACTCCCATCTGAATTTGAATGCGGACAAAAATCCACATCACCCTGTCCATCTCCGCGTCACTAAGGCTCCAGGAGGAGGAGGCTACAGACACCAGTCTGGAGTGACTGTGAGGGGAAGCCCGCACAGGAGACCGGATCCGGGACTCCTAAGGCTCAGGGGAAAATCTGGGAGAGTGGAGCCGGGGAGATCCTGGTCTAGTAGCTGGCCTAGATTTTGGAAGCGGCCCGGTCAGAGCTGAGCGGTCTGCAGAATGTCTTCCTGGCCTGTCCTTTTTTGACTTCTCCCCTTCCCTGGGTCTCTTGATGGGAATTTGAGTCCCAGAGACCGGGGAAGAGGAAGAAGCTGAGGCTGCACTAGAAGCTGGGGGTGCGGGTGCTACAGTCCCCAAAGATGGAAGCAGGCCCTTCAAGATGAGTTTATCCCTCTTGTCCTTCAGTGCCCTGGGATTAAACTCTACACAGATAGAACAGGAGGTTTGTAAATGGGCCACCCCTAGACACACTTTCAGAGAGTGTGGCCATCAATTGAGCTGGAGAGAGGTTTTGGCCACCCAATGTGCATTTTATGAAACCTGGCTTTGGGGTATCTGACATACTCCCAAGACCAGCCCCGCACACACACAACACAGACGCTTTACAGAAAACTCTGAAGGTATGGGAAGATTTTTTTTTTTTAACCGATGACCACATGGGGGGAGGGGGTAGAAAGTAGACAGAAAAAGCCCAAAAAACATTTACCCAAACAAAATCGCTAAGAGCTCAAATCATGATGCTTACTTTTCAGCGGCAAACGAGATCTGAAGGGATGAAGGAGAGAGGGGCACTGTGGGTAAGGGGGGGGAGCTTTGAGCTCAGATCAGATGCTGGATATGTGGCAGAGTCAGATCCAATACGGATCCGTAACCCACAGGTGTAAGACCAAATGAAGACAACTACTTCAGATCATAAGCATTAAAGCCTAAGATGATAAATTAATTCTTTATTTAACAACTGATTTTTCCCAATTGCAGCCTCTATCATCCCTTACAATCCCCTGAAGGAAGAGAGCAAACTTTGTACAGTTTCTACAGCAGAGACTATGTTTGAAGAAGGAATTATTCAAATCTTTTTTCTTAAAACTTTGCAAAGGTTTCCTTTGTCTTTCCATAATAAAATGTGGTACACACAATGTAAATAGCTATAGAAACAAAACAGTTTTTAAAACTTTGGTGTAAAACCTTTGTATTGCTAAAAACACCTATCACAAGAACCTTCTTTACTAACAGTGTAGATA
This sequence comes from Protopterus annectens, assembly GCF_019279795.1. NCBI lineage: Eukaryota > Metazoa > Chordata > Ceratodontiformes > Protopteridae > Protopterus > Protopterus annectens. The sequence continues at coordinate 1,812,180,599 of NC_056737.1, read as the reverse complement.
GAATGGATATAAATCTGTCCATCCTTCCTCTGAATACAATAAACATACAATTTAACTTGTCACACTCTTGCTAAAACTTATAAGAAATTTTGGACAAGTTGTGTCATTTGATCCTTCACTAACACCCCTCTTCTGGCCAGTTTGGAGACAGCTGCCAAAACGTAAGTGGTTACTAGAAAAGGTCAGTTTCCTGTAGATGCCCAAATCATGACATATGTAAAAGCTTACAGAAAATTGTCCATCAGGCATGCAGTACTAGACTGGTTAGTCTCAACCCATCACAAAGTGGATGGCATATTTTGGACTCAATCTGTTTAACTGTGAAGGGCTACACACTCAAGTGCGATAGCCCGTTTTCAGTGTTAAAAAAGTGTTTTTATTCCTGTTTTTGCTATGTGAGAAAAAAATCCTCTCTCTCTACTCGTTTCCCTTTTTTCGTGAACTAGTAAAGTCTGGTTTTCAGATTTTGCTGAATTCTGGGCTGTTTGTAAGTTCCTGTTGCCCAGACCTTTCTAAGATAGGAGGGAAGCCTATCTCTGTTCATCAGTGAGAGTGGTGAGCTTTGGAACAGCCTACCTGTTGCTAAAGGAGTGATTTCAGCTCACAATCTGTAGCTATCCCTTTCATCTTTCTGTTTAAAAAATAGTGTTTGCACAGTTTTGTGCATTGCGCAGCGCCGTTTAACTAGGGTTAAATTATTCCCAGTGCCAGAAATTCTACTTTTCAAATGTTCTCTTAGAACTAGCCAGTTTTCTAGTTTTAGTACACAAAACTGCTTCCTTGTGCTCGGCACTTGTTCAAGACTCGTTGCAAGCACTAAAACTACAAATTACTACAGCACTCAACTTTCCTCACTTGTCAAGAGGAAAATAGTTTTTAGTACTTAAATTAAAAAGCACCTATCTAGGCATGTTTAAGGGTTAGCATCCAGTGTTTTCTCCTGTCCACCTGATGAATCTGGGCATCTTGGGGAAATGTAGCAATTGCCTCATGTACACAGACAACCCTCTCCTCCTACCACCCAACACTACAACTTGTGAGAGATGCACTTATATAACCAAACAGGAAGCAAAGCTCTCTCCAGCCAAGACTGGACTAGACAGTCAAGAGGAAAAGGTAAAAATCTGCATCACAACACACTCAATACATACTCCATCAATTTGTACACCACCTAATCCCGCACATAGTAACACAAAACACATACCTACATTCGAGGAGGATCTCAATAAAATACTGCCCAAACAACAGTGACCTCCAAAGCAGAAACGCAAGCAACCATCATCCCCTACTACAACAAACAGACCACAAAATCAGTGTGGCACTCAACCTCAACCCTTAAGGCAAAACAACGTACCCAGCATACTTGTCACAGGCGACACCATAGTCAGGCACACATATGTCCCACTCACCAGGCTAAAAGTACAGTTTTGTACCTACCATAAATGTAGATGTCCGAGAGGTATGCATCTGCAGTCCTAACATATGGGTGTCCTGCCTCAGGCAGCCCTTCGGTCAGCCGGATTCCAAAGTCTGGGTCTGGCCTCGGCTGATGTCGCACTTCACCCGACGTCATAGCTGCTGTGAATTGGGTATAAAGGCATCAGCCGACGCCATTTTCCTCAGTGTTTCTTGCCTCAGATGCCAGGTGCCCTCTAGGAAGGCTAAATTTGGATAAATGCAAATGGTTCCAAACAGTAGAGAGCAAACAATATAAACATGTATATACATATATACTAACAAATACACCATAATAGATTCCCCCAGCTAGCTACAAGATGGGCAAATACCCTAGGAGTACCACAGAGGGGAAGGAGGGTGGGTAATCCTGACTGCAGATGCATACCTCTCGGACATCTACATTTATGGTAGGTACAAAACTGTACTATGTCCTTCAAGGATGCATCTGCAGTCCTAACATATGGGTAGAATACCATAGCCAAACTGGGGGTGGAGGCACTAAGATGATCATGGTGTAGTTAAGATCCCTTGCAAAACAGCAGTTGCAAAACCTGCTCGGGATCTGGAGTATAAAGGTAGATTATAATGCTTGGCAAATGTATGCACGGAGCTCCAAGTAGCAGTTTCTAAAACGTCTTTGGTAGCCACTCCTCGTAGGAAAGCTGTAGTAGTTGCTGTAGCCCTTGTGGAGTGAGGTCTGATGTTTTCTGGAGTTGTCTTTCCATGAAAAGAGTAACAAAATCTAATGCAATTTCCTATCCATTTTGAGATTGTCTGTTTTGAAATTGCTTTTCCTTCCATTCCTGTTGCATATGCTACCAGAAGCTGGTCAGTTTTTCTGTTGGTCTTGGTTCTGTCCAGATAGTAGCGCAATTGCCTGTGTACATCCAATGTATGTAGCAGTCTTTCCCCTCTGTTCTGTGGGTTGGGGAAGAATGTTGGTAGGTGGATTGCTTGGTTCAATGATACCCTGGAGACCACTTTTGGCATAAAAGTAGGATTAGTTCTCAAGGACACTCTATCCTGACGGAAGATAAGGAAGGGCTGTACTGCCATTAATGCCTGTAATTCAGAAACCCTTCTTGCTGAAGTGATTGCAAGCAGGAAAGCAGTTTTCCAAGATAAGAACTGTAATTCTGCTGTTGCTGCTGGTTCGAAAGGGGGAAGTGTTAACTTTTCCAGCACAAAGTTAAGGTCCCATGTAGGCAAAGGTGGCTTCCTTGGAGGCTTTACATTTTTAATTCCTCTCAGAAACTGCCTGAGTAGAGGATGAGAGAAGACTGGAGGATCCATGTTGTATTCTGCTGAAATTGCTGATGCATGAATCTTAATGGAGGAGTAAGACAGGCCATTGTGGAAAAGTTCTGCCAAGTATTCCAGGATGTTAGCTATGTTTGCTAATGATACATTTTCTCCTTTTGCCGCACTCCAAATGAGGTATCTTTTCCATTTGGCTGAATAAGTCTTCCTTGTGGAGGGTCTGCAAGCCTCCAGGATAATGTCTTTAACCCTCTGAGATAAGTCTGGGTTATTTTGCTTTATGTAATATTCCAAGCAGTTAGCTGTAGTGTTTTCAAGTTTGGATGTAGGATCTTGTAGTTGTTCTGTGTTAGCAGTAAAGGATCTAGAGGTAGAGGCCATGCGTGTGTCCGAGACATACTCCTCAGTAGCGGGTACCAATGCTGCCTCGGCCAGTCTGGAGCTATCAGGATGATCCTTGGGTGATCTTCTTTGATCTTCAGTAGCACTTTGTGCATCAAAGGGAGAGGTGGGAATGCATATGCTGTCAGGTTTTCCCAACTGAAGGATAGGGAGTCCACCTTCCAAGCGAGTGGGTGGTAAGTCCTTGTGCAGAATTTCCTCAATTGGTGGTTGTGTGGGGATGCGAACAGGTCTATTTCTGGTAGCCCCCATTTCTTTGTAATGGTTTTGAAGATGTCCGGATGCAGCATCCATTCGTGGGCATCCGTGGTAGTTCTGCTTAAAGTGTCTGCTAGTGAATTTTCTTTTCCTGGCACAAATTGGGCCTGGAGTTGAATGTTGTGGTTCAGGGTCACATTCCACAGGTCCATTGCCATCCGGCATAGAGGATATGAGTGTGTGCCTCCCTGTTTGTTGATATACCACATGACTGTGGTGTTGTCCGTCCTTATCAGCAAATGACCCTGTTGAAGAAAAGGTCTGAATGCCTGAAGTGCCTGCTTCACTGCCAGCATCTCTTTTTGATTTATATGTAGGTTCAGCTGGTCTTGTGTCCATAGGCCTTGTATACACTTGTCCACCATGTTTGCCCCCCAGCCTAGGTCCGAGGCGTCCGTGGTGATAGTCTGGCTTGGGTGAGGTTTGTGGAAGGGCAGACCTCTGTTCAACTGACAGGCCTGAGCCCACCACAGGAATTCTTGTTTCAGGCATGGAACTATTGGAATCTGGGCTTCTAGACTGTGCTTGTGTTGAGACCATACATTCCTTAGGTACCATTGCAACTTCCTCATATGTTGCCTGGCATGTGGAATCAATATTATGCAGGATGCCATGTAACCAAGGGCTTGCAGGACTTTCCTTGCTGTAAGCTGGTTCTGCGTTGTTAATGCCATGAAATAGAGTGGTAGTTGCTTTTGCTTTTCTGCTGTGAGAAATGCCATTTGATTTGTTGTGTCCAGTTCTGCACCCAAGAATGTTATCCTTTGGGATGGTACCAGCCTTGACTTTTTCATGTTGACTGTGTATCCCAGGGCTTGCAGTAGTTGTACAACCTTTTCCAAATCTTTTGTTAATTTGGTCTTGTTATCCGCTTGTATTAGGCAGTCGTCCAGGTATGGATAAATCTGAATTCCCTGAAGCCTGCAATGAGCAATTACTGATGCCAGGCATTTCGTGAATACTCTGGGCGCAGTAGATAAGCCAAAGGGCAATGCTGAGAATTGATAATGCTCTGATCCTGCAAGAAATCTGAGGTATCTTCTGCAATCTGGTCGTATAAGGACGTGCAGGTATGCCTCCTTGAGATCTAGGGTCACCAGCCAAGACTTCTTGCCCAGCATGGGAAGAAGTTGCTGTAGGGTCAGCATTTTGAATTTTGGAACAATGAGATATGTGTTCAGAGCGGACAGGTCGAGAATAGGTCTCCATTGGTTTTCTTTTCTTGGTACCAGGAAAAGTCTGGAGTAAAATCCTTGCCCTTGTTCCATAGGCGGTACCTTTTCTATAGCTCTCATCCTTAGTAGGTGGTTGATTTGTGCTAGAGCGTTTGTTTTTTGGTTTGGTGGTAGGTTTGGCATTCCTCTCTTTTTTGGTAGTGTGTGGAAGTGAAACCTGTAGCCTTTGTCTATTGTCTGTAAAATCCATTTGTCTCCTGTAATGTAATGCCAGTTTACAGAAAATAATGCAAGCTTTCCGCCTAAGGGTGCTTGCAGTTGCTCCCTGGTAGGCGGTATCAGAGTCAAGTCATTGTGTCTGTCCTGTGGGAGTGGTCGTAGCTGAATCTGTGGCAGTACTTCTCTGGTTGTTAGGCTGCCACTGACGTCCCCTGTAGGCACGATTGACCTCTGCCTCTTGGGTGCCTATTTCTGCCTCTCTGTGCTCTGGAGGTGTCTGGAAAGGACCAATTCTTCGAAGGCCAATTTCTACTAAACCTTGGAGGCTGGACCTGTAAGAATTCCTTGACTGTTTGGACAGATTTTGCTTTTTCTTCCACCTTCTTTAGCACTTGCTGTGCAGGGGAGCCAAACAAACTTTGTTTCTCCATGGGAGCATCTAGAAGCTTTGACTTTACATAGTCTGGTAAGGATTGCTCTTTTAACCAGGCATGCCTTCTAATCACTGTTCCAGTCATAGCTGATCTAAAGGAAGCCTCCAGTGCATCATAACCACATTTTAAGGAATGATTACTGACCTGCTGAGTGTTATGTACCAAATCCTGAAGGGACTTACGGTCTATAGGTTCAAGAGAGGACAGTTTTTTATTTAGCTGGTCTAACAAAAATTCCTGATACTGAATCATGTGGAATTGACAGTTTAAGGCCCTAGCCGAAAGAGTAGCAGAAGTATAAACTTTTTTACCCCATCTCTCTAATGCTCTAGATTCTCTTTCAGAAGGGAGGGGGTTTTTGGCAGAGGCAGCTGCTACAGCTTTGGGGCCCTGTGAAATGGTTTCAGGATCTGCAATAGGAGCCTTATACAAGTGAAAGTGTGTGTCCGGGACCCTGTAATATCTGTCGGGCTTGGCAGGGGCCGGGGGAAGAGAGTCAGGGGCAGTTCAGGCATCATTATAAGCATCATCAACAACTGTAAGTACTGGAGGAATGGCTAAAGGCCTATGCTGTGGTAAATGTAAAAAGGTCCTTAGCCTTTTCCTTGAATCTGAAAAATCCTGGCCCTGCCATTGAAAATGCTCTCTCATAGTATGTAAGGTTTCCCCAAAAGAAAATTCCTCAGGAGGAGAGGCAGAAGGAATGGAGTCTTCTGCATCAGAATCCTCATAGGGAGAATATGGGCCTTCTGGAGGACCTGAGTTTTCTGAGTCATCCGAGGAATAGTCTGTAGAAACAGGATCCGGGGGCTCTGCTCTAGGCCTCTTCTCTGGAGGGGGTTGAGAGGCCCTGTCTGGGTGAGGTTGGGATCCCCTGATCAAAGAAATGAGATCCTCAGCCAAGCTGAGCATTTGGGAACTGGAGGTAGGCCTGTGTGAGGGGGTTTTAGCAGGCAAGGCCTTAGAAGATTTAGCTGCTTTAGCCCTAGAAAAAGCCTTGATAGACATAGATGCAGGGGGCCTAGCAGCTCCACGTGCAGGAGTAGATATGTCTAAAGGAATAGTATCTGATAAATCCTGGGTGCCTGCTACAGCAGGGGTAATTTCAGTAGCGGATTCAGCCATGCTGTGTGAGGCCTCGGCTATCGGAGGCAAGCTTTCGGCCGAAGGAAGAACCGAGGACTCGGTTTCAGCCGAAACAGACACACTCGCGGTTGGCTTAACCGTGGTTTCGGCCGAAACCGCGGACCGCGAGTGTCGGTCCTTTTCCTTACGCTTTTTAGCTAATTGTGAAGTCGGAGTCTCCGACGGCATTTTGTAAGCAAAAGCGGGACCAAAAAACTCCTCTGCAAACTCCGACCGACGTCTAAGTGTCCGTCGGTTGAAGGAAGCACAGGCTAGACAAGCTGATACGTCGTGGTCTGGGCCTAAGCAAGGAAGGCAGTAAGAGTGGAAATCCTTAGGAGGTATTTGTTTCCCACAAGTTAAACAATTATTTACTTTTTCTGACATCGGCTGGCTTCGGGCACCGCGCGGCAAGAAAGACTGGGGAAAATGGCATTGGCTGATGCCTTTATAACCAATTCACAGCAGCTATGACGTCGGGTGAAGTGCGACATCAGCCGAGGCCAGACTTTGGAATCCGGCCGACCGAAGGGCTGCCTGAGGCAGGACAACCCATATGTTAGGACTGCAGATGCATCCTTGAAGGACATCGAGAAAGTTGCTGACAGCTGCCCGTCAGGTGCCAGGATCAGGAATACTGCAACATGAGAACAAAAGGGCGTCTTCCAGTCTCAGATCAGAATCTACAGGCATAAACGGCGTGTGTATAGGGATGTTCACAATGCATGCTAAAGTCCCAAATAAAAGGTAGGGTATTTGAGAAAAAGGAGCAGACAGAGTAATATACAGCAAGATGAACTGAGTAATGCATAATTTAGATGACCCTCAACAAGTAGCAGACTATACTTTTTCCCCCAATGCAAGAAGCACTCTTAACCCTGATGGCCTGTATAAAGGAGGTTCTCCCTACAGGGCGAGGACCTGCTTTCTTGATAGAACATACCAGGGAAGGATACCAACAAATAGTACAGCTGCATACACTTGCCACAAATGTAGATGTTAGAGTGTATACACTGTTGCAGTCAACACACTTTGGTTATTTGCCTGCCGGTAGTCCTCAGTCGGCCCGAATACCAGAGTCTTAGTATTTCTGCATCGGATGCTGTCGCTTCTTCCATGACGTCAGGGGTATAAAACAGGCAGCCAACATCATTACATCAGTTTTTCTTGCCCCAAATGTCAGGAACCCCCAAAAGTATAGTTGTGTACCTACCATAAATGTAGATGTTAGAGTGTATTCACTGTGGCAGTCATTACACTTGGGTTATCCTGCTGGCAGGCTACCCGCAGTCGGCCTGAATTCCAAAGTCCTGGTCCGGCGTCGGTTGCTGTCGCCTCTTCCCTGACGTAAGTGCGCCAGGGGTATACAAGATGCAGCAGACGCCAAGTTCTTCAGTTTTTCTTGCCCAGATGTCAGCTGCCCCCAAAAGGGTAGGCTAAGAATGTTGCTTATAAAAAGCATGCACTAAAATAAACATTACCTTCATCTACAAGCAAATACACCACATGGGTTGTATAGAATAGAGAAGTACAGATAAGTCCCAGCAAAGAAAGGGGGATGGTGGGTGGGTAACCTGGACTCAACAGTGAGTACACTCGAACATCTACATTTATGGTAGGTACACAACTGTACTATGTTCATAGCGTTTCACTGTTGCAGTCATTACACTTGGGTTTCATTCCAAAGCTGAGGTTGGGTGGCTGGGTCTAAATAGAATTAGGAGTGGCTATGAGGCCCTGCAGAAATGCAGTGGCAAAGCCTGCTCTGGATTTAGAGTAAAGAGGTAAGTGGTAGTGCTTTGAAGTCCAAGTAGCAGCCTCCAAAATATCCTTGGTTGGTACTCCTCTGAGGAAGGCTGCTGAGGTGGCTGCTGCCCTGGTCGAATGTGGCCTAATGCCCTTAGGCACTGATTTGCCATGTTGTGAATAGCAGAAACGAATGCAGTGTCCTATCCGTTTTGAAATAGTCTGCTTTGAGATCGCCTTTCCTTGTGATCCTGCAGCATATGCCACTAAAAGTTGCTCAGTCTTTCGGAAAGCTTTAGTTTTGTCCAAGTAGAAGCGTAGCTGTCTGTTTATGTCCAAAGATTGCAGAAGTCTCTCCCCTTTATTCTAGGGATTTGAATAAAATGTAGTCAAATGAATGGTTTGATTGAGAGCCACACTGGATACTACCTTAGGCATAATTGTTGGGTTTGCCCTTAGAGAAACCCTGTCCAGATGGAAAATAATAAAAGGTTCCACAGCCATTAATGCCTGTAACTCTGAGACTCTTCTTACTGAAGTTATTGCTAGGAGCAGAGCTGTTTTCCATGATAAGAATTTTATCTCGGTTGTATTAGTTGACTCAAACGGAGGCAGTGTGAGCTTTTCCAAGACAAAGTTGAGGTCCCATGCAGGTATTGGTGCTCTTCTTGGAGGGGGTCTTATGTTTTTGGCCCCTCTGTGGTACTGCCTTAGTAATGGATGTGAAAAAATAGGTGGGTCCGTATTGTAATGAGCTGAAATGGCAGAGGCATGGATCTTAATCGATGAAAAGGATAGGCCTTTGTCCAACACCTCAGTTAGGTATTGCAAAATCTGAGGAATATTTGGTACAAGCATGTCAAGTTCTTGTGCCTGGTTCCAAGAACAGAATCTCTTCCATTTTTCTGCAAATGATTTTATGGTGCTGGGCCTCCTGGCCTCCAGGATAACATCCATAACTGCTTTGGAGAGAGGTGTGTCCTGAATGGTTACATTATCCGCCATGCAGCCAGATTTAGGGTTCTGAGTTGGCTGTGCAGTATCCGATTGCTTTGCTGGGTCAGTAAATGAGGAATTTGAGGTAATGTCCAGGCTGGGCCTTGAGACAAGCTCTTTAGGATTGTGTACCAGTGCTGGCATGGCCAGTCTGGGGCAATCAGGATTATTTTTGGCTTCTCTTGTTTGACCTTAAGGAGTACCTTGGGGAGGACAGGCAGTGGAGGAGAGGCATATACTGTAAGGTTTTTCAAGCTGAATGATACAGCATCCACTTTCCATGCTAGCTTGTGATAAGTCCTTGTACAAAATCTCTGTAGTTGGCAGTTGTGAGGGGAGGCAAATAGACCTATGTCGGGGCATCCCCATTTCCTTGTTATTATGCTGAAGATTTGTGGATCTAGTTTCCACTCGTGAGGATCCATGAGGTTTCTGCTTTGTTCATCTGCCAGAGTATTTGTCTTTCCTGGCAGGAATTGTGCTTGCAGGTGTACTTGATAAGTCAATGCTGTGTTCCACAAAATCATGGCTTGCCTGCAGAAGGGGTAGGAATGCGTGCCTCCCTGCTTGTTTATGTACCACATGACTGAAGTATTGTCTGTATCAGCAGTTGTCCTGGATGAAGAAGATCCTTAAAAGCTGTCAGGGCATTCTGGACAGCCAGCATTTCTTTTAGATCGATATGAAGATGCCGCTGGCTTGAGGGCCATGTGCCCTGAATACATTTTCCTGCCATGTGGGCCCCCCCAGGCATAATCTGATGCATCTGTTGTTAGTCTGCCTGGCAGTGGGAAAAGTGAAAGGCTGTCCCTTGTTGTGGTGACAGGCCTGTGCCCACCATCGAAACTCCTGTTGCAGGCAGGGAATGAGGGTAATAAGTTTTTCCAGGCTGTGACAATGTTGAGTCCAAACACTTTTTAGATACCATTGAAGTTTCCTCATATGCAGTCTTGCATATGGAATTAACAGAATGCAGGATGCCATGAAGCCCAAAGCCTGCAGAATTTTTCTTGCAGATAACTGGGTTTTTGTTGCCAACATTTCGAAGTAAGAAGGCAGTTGCCTTTGTTTGTCTGGCGTGAGATAGGCCATCTGGGCAGTTGTATTTAAGCTTACACCCAGGAATATTATCTCTTGAGAGGGTACTAGTTTTGATTTCTTTTCGTTTACTGTGTACCCTAGGCAAATTAGCAATCTTTTTACAAACGCCAGATGCTTTAGTAGAATGCCCTTGTTCTCTGCTTGAATGAGGCAGTCGTCCAAGTAGGGATATATTTGAATTCCTCTGTCTGCAAAAAGCAATTACTGGTGCCAGGCATTTTGTGAAGACCCTGGGCGCAGTAGATAAGGCAAAGGGCAGTGCAGAGAATTGGTAGTGCATTGAGCCAGTTATGAATGTGGAACCTGTAACCCTGAGACACTATATGCAAGACCCATTTGTCCTGGGTGATCATGTGCCAGTTTTGTGAAAAAAGTGCTACTTTTTCCCAAGGAGCGTCCAAAAGACAAGTGCTTGGTACTGGTAGGGGAAAGTCATTGGGACTGTCTCCTATAAGGTTGAGATTTGTCTTCTCCACTTTTGGAGGTAGAAGCATCCCATTGTTTAGGCCTGTATGAGCCTTGGGGCTGGGATCTGCCTCTACAGCGCCTGTATCTGCCTCTTTGTGGTCTGTCTGACACTGGAAAGGACCATTTTTAATGAAGGTCAGTTCCTGCTAAATGTGGGTGGCTGTACCTGTAAGAAATAACAGTCTGCATAGATTTCGCTTTATCCACCATTTTCTTCAACACCTCTTCGGCCTTAATACCAAACAAAGTATCATGCTGTAATGGAGCATCTAATAATTTTGCTTTAACATGATCAGGCAGATTCTGTTCCTTTAACCAAGCATGCCTCCTAATCACAGAACCAGTTACAGCGGCCCTACAAGAAGCCTCCAAAGAATCAAAACCACATTGCAAAGTATGTTTTCCCACCTGTTCAGCTGCATGCAATAAATCCTGCATTTCCTTGTTTTTAGCACATTATTTGTCAACGTTTACTGTTTTAACAGTGACATTAAGTATTGCTGATATTTAAGCATATGAAATTGACAGTTTAAAGCCCTTACAGCCAAGGTAGCAGAAGTGTAAACTTTTTCCCCCCATCTGTCCAGTGCTGTAGGCCGGACTCTGAAAAAACATCATCTGCAATGCCCAGAACAGGAGGAATAGCAAGGGGCCTGTGCTGAGGAAGTAAAATGAAATCTCTGAGCCTTTTCTTGGATTCTGAATAATCCTGGCTCTCCCAATGAAAGTACTCCCTCATAGTATGCAGGGTTTCTCCAAAAGAGTAATCCCTTAGGAGGAGAAGCTGAAGGAATGGATTTTTCAGCATCAGAATCCACATAGGAAGAGAGTATATTCCTGATCAGAGGAGGAATCGGAGGAGATTGTAACCTGATCTGAAGATTCATATTCTGTCTCTTGCCTAGGCCTCTCTATCAGGAGGGGGATGGGAACCCCTGATCAAAGTAATAAGGTCTTCGGCCATTTTGAGCATCTGTTTTTTAGGCATGGAAGTCTGTCCTGGAAAATGCTGTACTGGTTTCTTTGTCTTTAGATCTGCTTTAGTCGTTGGCTTTGAAGCTGAAGATGGCTTTACATATAACTGTCGGTCTGAAAACACCCTCACAAGCTTATGCCTGCACAGCGGCTCCGGACCGATTGGAGGGAATAGTTTCAGAGGGTCCAAAACCTTGACTTTCCAGAGGCCCAGTCGGCTCCACGTGGAAGTCGGAAGCGGCCTGTGGCTCTGAGGTAGCGGGTTTCAGGGGCTGCAAATGCGCCTCACTGAGAACCGGCGAACCGACGACTAACTTAGAGGAAGTCTCAGCATCGGTTTGGACCTCGGATGCCTGTCCTTGTCTTTATCCTTGCGTTTTTTTATAGACTCCAGTCATCGGCTGTTCCACCGGCATTGTATAATTGAATCTGCGGCCAAAGTAAAGAAAGGCAAAATCGTACCGATGCTCAATAGTGTGTTGGTTAAATCTAGCACAAAACCAACAAGCAACGCCGTGGTCAGGGCCTAGGCAAGGAATGCAGTAAGAGTGAAAATCCTTATGGAGGTATTTGCTTCCCACAAGAAATACAACTGTTAACTTTTTCTGACATCGGTCTGGAGCAAGAAAAAAAGTTTCCCCAACGAGGTACTTAGCTTTAATGAAGACTTCGGATCTGAAATTCGAAAATCTCAGGAGTCGGCCGACCGGCACTTGCGAATTGCTTTTGCTTCGGGCACCGTGCGACAAGAAAGACTGAAGAAAATGGCATCAGCTGCATCTTATATACCCCTGGCACACTTACGTCAGGGTAGGGACGACAGCAACCGACACCGGACCAAGACTTTGGAATTTAGGCCGACTGCGGGTAGCCTGCCAGCACGATAACCCAAGTGTAATGACTGCAACAGTGAAACACGATGAACATCAGGGAGATAGTACATAGTGGGGAACACCACCAGTAAAAAGTAAATACCAATGCAAATCAGGAATAGCCATAGAGAAGGGAGGTGGATAGATGGAGAAAGCCAAGGGGCTGGATGGAGGGTAACAAGGACTGCAACAGTGAATACACCAACATCTACATTTATGGTAAGTGTACACAACTGTACTATGTTCTTCGTGTTTCACTGTTGCAGTCATCACATTTGGGTAGAGTTCCAAAGCTAAGGATTGGAGGAGGAATTTAGATAGCATTAGGACCAGCTATAAGGCCCTGCAAGACTGCAGTGGCAAAGCCAGCTCTGGATTTAGAACAAATTGGCAAATGGTAATGCTTGGTGAAAGTTTGTACAGAACTCCAGGCATGTCCCTGGTAGGGACACCTCTGAGAAAGGCTGTAGAGGTAGATGCAGCCCTGGTTGAATGGGGTCTGATGCCCTGCGGGATAGGTTTTCCATGGTGCTTGTAGCAGAAATTAATGCAATGGCCTATCCATTTAGAAAAGGTTTGCTTTGAAATGGCCTTCCACTCTGCCCCTGCAGCAAATGCCACCAGCAGTTGTTCAGATTTCATTTGCGGTTTAGTCCTGTCCAAAGTAAAATCAACTGTCTGTGCACACCTAAAGAGTGCAGTATCCGTTCCCCTTTGTTCTGTGGATTAGGAAAGAAGGTTGGCAAATGAATGGACTGATTAAGAGCCACACTGGATACCACCTTAGGCATGAAGGAGGGATTGGTTCTGAGGGACACCCTGTCCGCATGAAAGATGATGAAAGGCTCCACTGCTATAAGGGCCTGTAATTCAGATACCCTTCTAGCTGAAGTGATTGCTAAAAGGAAGGCTGTTTTCCAAGAAATGAATTTTAAATCTGCACTAGCAGCTGGCTCGAAAGAGGAAGAGTGAGTTTCTACAATACAAACTTAAGGTCCCAGGTTAGAGTTGGGGCTCTCCTGGGTGGTCTTAACTTTTTTGGCCCCTCTGAGGAACTGCTTGAGCAGTGGATGAAAGAAGAGGGGAGGTTCTGTGTTATAATGAGCTGAAATGGCTGAGGCATGAATTTTGGAGGAAAAAGAAAGACCCTTGTGAAGCATCTCAGTTAAGTATTGTAGAATCTGAGGTAAGTTGGGTGCTGCTGTGCTCATCCCTTGAGACTGACTCCAGGCACAGAATCTTTTCCATTTTTCAGCATAAGATTTTCTGGCAATAGGCCTCCTTGCCTCTAAAATGATATCCATCACTGGTTTACTGAGGGATGGTAAGGGAAAGAGTAGGTAATTAGCCAGGCTGCTAGGTTCAGGTTTGAAGCTGAGGGCGCAGAATCTGGTTCTCCTGCTGAGACAACAGGGTAGGGATCTGAGGCAGGTGCCATGGGGCCAACAGTGACACACTGCGCAAGAAAGGGTACCAGTGTTGGTGTGGCCAGTCTAGTGCAATCAATACCGTCCTTGGTTTGTCCTGTTTGATCTTCAGTAGTACTTTGGAGAGGAGTGGCACAGGAAAAAAGGCATAAACATAGGTTTTTCCAGCTGAAGGACATAGCATCCACTTTCCAAGCTTGTTTGTGGGGAGTCCTTGTGCACAATTTGTCTAATTGGTAGTTCTGGGGGGAGGCAAACAGGTCTATATCTGGGCACCCCCATTTGTTTGTCAACATGTTGAAAGTCTTTGGTTCCAGTTTCCACTCGTGTGGGTCCAGGAGGTTTCCGTTTACTTCGCCTGCCAGTGTATTTAGTTTTCCTGGCAGGAATTGAGCTTGTAGATGCACTTGGCAGCTCAAGGCTGTGTTCCACATTGCCATGGCTAGTCTGCAGAGGAGGTAAGAATGGGTACCCCCCTTCTTGCTTATGTACCACATAACAGTGGTGTTTGTCCGTCTTTACCATTAATTGTCCTGGAAGAATGTGGTCCTTGAAGGCTGTCAGAGCATTCTGTACAGCTAACATTTCTTTTTGATTGATATGCAGGTGCATTTGACTTGGGTTCCATTTGCCCTGAATGCACTTCCCTGCCGGGTGAGCCCCCCATGCATAGTCTGATGCGTCTGTTAGGGTTTGGGCGGCAGGGGGTAAATGGTAGTCCCTTGTTTTGGTGGCAGGCCTCTGCCCACCAAATGAACTCTAACCACAGGCAAGGTATGATAGGAATCATTGCTTCTAGATCCTGAGAATGTTGACACAATTGGCTTTTTAGATACCATTGTAGCTTCCTCATATGCAGTCTTGCATATGGAATTAGAAGAATGCAGGAGGCCATGAACCCCAAGGCTTGCAGTATTTGCCTTGCAGATAGCAGGGTTTTTGTGGCCACTAGTTTGAAGTAGGCTGTCAAATGAATTTGTTTCTCTGGCATGAGGAAAGCCATCTGGGAAGTTGTATTCAAGCCTGCTCCCAGGAATATAAATTTGTTGACAACGTACCAGGTGTGATTTCTTTTCATTTATGGTGTACCCCAGACAAGTTAGCACCCTTTACACAAAAGCCAGATGATTCAAAAGTATGTCCTGGCTTTCTGCCTGAATTAAACAATCGTCCAGGTATGGGTACATTTGAATATTTCTTTGCCTGCAAAATGCAACGACTGGAGCTAGGCACTTTGTGAATACCCTGGGCGCAGTAGATAAGCCAAAGGGCAGTGCAGAGCACTAATAGTGCATGTAGCCTGCTTTGAAGCGTAGGTATCTTCTGCAAGATTCCCTGATTGGGATGTGCCTAGCATAGGAAACAACTGAAGGGTTAGCATCTTGAATTTTGGGATCACCAAAAAGGTGTTTAGGATAGAAAGATCCAGGATAGGATGCCATGAGTTGTCTTTTCTGGGTACCAGGAAAAGTCTTGGGTAGAAACCTTGTTAATTTTCCTCTTCTGGTACAGTGTGAATAGTCCTCATGCTTAAGAGAGAAAGTACTTGCTTTTGAGCCTCTGCCCACTGATTTGGGGGTAGATCTGGCCAACCGTTCGGGGTTGGCAACGTGTGGAAGTGAAATCTGTATCCTTGGGAAACTATATTTAAAACCCATTTGTCCTGGGTAAGGAGTTCCCAGTTTTTTTTTCTGCAGAGCACGCTTTCCCCCTAAAGGAGCAGTCACTTGAGAAGGGCTTGGAAGTTTTAACAGTTTACCATAGGGGGAGTCTTACTACTCCCCGATTTGGAAGTGGGAGCCCCCCCACTGCTTAGTCCTGTGAGTATCCTGGGACTGAAGCCTGGGTGTTCTGCTGGTTCTGGGTTTGGGCTGAGAAGGCCTGGAAGAGGCAGGAAAAGACCAATTCTTCGAAGGCTAATGCCTACTAAATCTTGGAGGCTGTACTCATAGTAAATCTTTAACAGTTTGCATAGATTTAGCTTTTTCCTCCATCTTTTTAAGAACTCCTTCTGCTTTGTTGCCAAACAGGCAGTCCTGATTTAAGGGAGCATCCAGCAATTTAGCTTTAACATGATCTGGCAAAAAGTGCTCCTTAAGTACAGACCCAGTGACAGCAGCCCTGCAAGATGCCTCTAGTGAATCAAAACCACACTGCAAAGTATGTTTTCCAACTTGTTCAGCAGAATGCATTAAATCCTGTAAATCCCTATTTTTCAGCACAGTCAGGAATCAACATTTTCTGTTTAAGCAATCCAATAATATGCTGTTGATACTTTAAGATATGAAACTGGCAGTTTAAGGCCCTAATAGCCAAGGTTGCAAAAGTGTATACCTTCTTACCCCATCTATCCAGCACCCTGGACTCTCTATTAGAGGGGGTAGGATTTTTGGCAGTAGTAGCCTTAATGCCCTCGGGTCCCTGTGGAATAGTCTCAGGATCCGCAGTAGGACTTTTAAAAAAAGGAACTTGTGAGAATCAGGAACCCTGTAATATCCATCAGGTTTTCTGGGAGCAGGAGGTAAAGAGTCAGGGGCCAAGCTATATTCCGAAAAGGCATCAACAATGTCTAGTACAGGGGGGATAGCTAAAGGCCTGTGCTAGGGCAGGAGTAAGAAATCCATAAGCCTCTTTTTAGAATCGGAATAATCCTGGTTTTCTCAGCAAAAAGGCTCCCTAAGAGCATGCAAGGTTTCACCAAAAGAGAAATCCTCTGGAGGGGAAGCAGAGGGAATAGAGTCCTCTGCATCAGAATCCTCACAGGTAGATGAGGGTAAATCCTGGTCATCAGAGGAAACAAATTTCAGAATCCTGATCAGAAGTATCATAAGCAAATTCAGTCCTAGGTCTCTCTGAGGGGGAAGGGTTGGCTTCTCCTGATTAAAGTAATAAGGTCTTCAGCCATTCTTATTTGTTTTTTAGACATAAAGACCTGACCATGCGGTCTGGGTGTCAGTTTTCTAGGCATGGTTTGAGTTTTAGGCCTTGAAGAAGAAGATGATGTCGGTGTAATATGCAAGTCAGTAGGCCTGAATACACCCTCAGAAGCCAGTGCCTGCCCAGCGACTCCGGACCCATCCAAGGTAGAGACATCCACAGGTTCCACAGTTGAAGCATCTCGCGGCATACTGGACTCTGAATGGGTCTCAGTAGAGGCCTGCAAATCTGAAGTAGCGGGTATCAAGGGCTGCAAAAGCACCTCACTGAGTACCGGCGAACTGGTGACTAGCTTAGGAGAAGCGTTGTCGGCAGCTTTGGACCTAAGCGGCCTGTCTCTGTCTTTATCTTTGCGTTTTTTCAGAATGTCGGTAGTCCGTCAGCTTACTGAAGACATATCTGGATAATTGAAGAGAGTACCAAAATATTTAGAAGCGTAAATATACCGATGACGAACAGTTTGTGGTTTAAATAAGGCACAAAACAGGCAGAGGTACGTTGTGGTCAGGGTCTAGGCAAGGAATACGGTACGAATGAAAATCTTTGAGGTATTTGCTTTCCACAAGAAATACGATTATTGACTTTTACTGACCTCGATTTAGAGCTAGAAAAAGTTTCCCCAATGGGGTACTTGGGTTTAGTTGAAGACTTCGGTTCTGAAACTCAAAAACGAAAATTTCAGGAGTCGGCCGACCGGCACTTGCAAACTCCTTCTGCTTCGGGCACTGCACGGCAAGAAAGACTAATGTAATGGCGTCGGCTACATGCTTTATACCCCTGAATACCTGACGTCATGGAAGATGAGATAGCAACCGAGGCAAGGACCCAAGACTTTGATAATCAGGCTGACTGAGGGCTACTGCAAGCAGATAACCCAAATGTGATGACTGCAACAGTGACACACATCTGTGGTGGTGTCTTATCAGCAGTTATCCTGGAAGGAATAGGTATTAGTTGTCAGACCATTCTGTACAGCTAGCATCTCTTTTTGATTGATGTGCAGGAGAATTTGCCTTGGGCTCCAGTGGCCCTGAATGCATTTGCCTGCCATGTGAGCCCCCCCATGCATAGTCTGATGCATCTGTTGTCAGGGCTTGGGCAGTGTGAGGTTGAGCGAAACGCAGTCCCTTATTGTGGTTGCATGCTTCTGCCCAACAAAGGAACTCTGCCCTTAGACAAGGTATGATGGGAATGACCGCTTCCAGGTCCTGAGAATGCTGGCACCAAAGACTTTTTAAGTACCATTGAAGTTTCCTCATATGCAGTCTTGCATATGGAATTAGAAGAATACACGAGGCCATGAACCCTACGGCTTGCAGTATTTTTCTTGCAGATATCTGGGTTCTGGTGGCCATTTGTTTGACGTAATCTGTCAGACAGACCTGTTTTTCTGAAGTGAGAAATGTCATCTGAGAAACTGTGTCCAAGCTTGCTCCCAGGAATACAATTTTTTGCCTGGGTACCAGCTGAGATTTCATTTCATTGATGGTGTACCCCAATGAAGTGAGAAGGCTTTTTACAAATGCCAGGTGCTGAAGCAGCAATTCCCGACTGCCCACCTGAATCAGGCAGTTGTCCAAGTATGGGTAAATTTGGATATTTCTCTGCCTGCAGTATGCAATGGCTGGATCCAGGCATTTTGTGAATATTCTGGGTGCAGTAGATAAGCCAAAGGGAAGTGCAGAGAACTGACAGTGCATAGATCCTGCCTTGAAATGAAGATATTTCCTGCACGATTCCCTTATGGGGATGTGCAGATAAGCTTCTTTTAAGTCTAGAGTGACTAACAAGGCAGCATAGGGAGAAGATGATGTAGGGTAAGCATCTTGAATTTTGGGACCACCAGAAAGGTGTTGAGAATTGAAAGAGCCAGGATTGGGCACCAACAGCCCTCCTTCCTGGGCACCAGGAAAAGTCTGGAGTAGAAACCCTGACCCCTTTGTTCTAGTGGAACAGGTTGAATAGCTCTGATACTGAGCAGGGAAAGTACTTGCTTTCAAGCCTCTGCCCACTGGTTTGGAGGAAGGTCTGAAAACCCGCTTGGGGTTGGCAGTGAATGAAAGTAGAATTTGTACCCCTGGGATACAATGCTAAGGACCCAGTGGTCCTGAGTGATGGACATCCAGTTTTTTACATGAAGGGCAAGTTTTCCTCCTAGGGGCACACGCAGTTGGGCAGGGCTGGGAAGTAGAACTGAGAAGTCATTGTGAACTTTTTCCATAGCAGGGCAGCTTACCACTCCTTGTTTTTGGGGTGGGGGCACTCCATTGCTTGGATCTCTGCATACCCTGAGACTGTAGTCTGGGTGGCCTATTTACCCTGGGTCTTGTCTGGGAAGGCCTGGAAGGGGCTGGAAAGGACCAGTGTTCTGAAGGGCAATGCCTACTGAATTTAGAAGGTTGCAATTGTAAGAATTCTTTAACAGTTTGCATAGATTTAGCTTTTTCTTCCATCTTTTTAAGAACTTCTTCTGCTTTGGTGCCAAACAAACTGTCCTTACTTAAAGGAGTGTCTAGTAATTTTGATTTGACACGATCTGGCAAGGTTTGCTCCTTCAGCCAAGCATGTCTTCTCAGTACAGAACCAGTGACTGCAGCCATGCAAGATGCTTCTAGGGCATCAAAGCCACACTGCAAAGTATGCTTACTGACTTGGTTTGCAGAATGCATTAGCTCTTGTAAATCTTTATTTTGTGCACAATCTGAAAATACCATTTTTTGTTTAATTAGTTCCATAATATATTGCTGGTACTTCAGCATGTGAAACCGTCAAATTTAATGCCCTGATAGCAAGAGTTGCAGAGATACATACCTTCTTACCCCATCTATCTAAAGCTCTGGAATACCTGTTCGAAGGGGTAGGATTTTTGGCTGTAGTAGCCTTAATACCTTTAGGTCCCTGGGAAATGATCTCTGGCTCAGCAGTAGGATTCTTGAAAAGAAACTTGTGGGAATCAGGTACTCTGTAGTACCCGTCAAGTTTCCTAAGGGCTGGGGGGTAATGTGTCTGGAGTAAGACTTCTTTCCATAAAAACATCTACAACATCCAGGACAGGGGATATAGCTAGAGGCCTGTGCTGAGGCAACTCTAAAAATTCTATGAGTCTCTTTTTGGACTGAGGGTAGTCTTGGCATTCCCAGTGGAAACTCTCTCAAGGTATGTAAGGTTTTACCAAAATGAAAAATCCTCTGGAGAGGAGGCAGAGGGAATGGATTCCTCTACATCTGAATCCTCATAGGCTAAGAGCATGTCTTGATTATCATAAGGGTCAGAGTCATCAGACTCCTGGTCTGTAGAATCAGAAGATAACTCAATTCTTTGTCTCTTAGCAGGGGAAGGCTGGCTTCCCCTAATTAGCATAATAAGGTCTTCAGCCATTCTAAGCATTTGTTTTTGTGGCATGGGAGCTTGAGCATGCACTTTGGTCGTATGTTTTCTAGGCGTAGTGTGTACTCTGAGCCTAAGAAACTCGGTAGTTTTTGCTAAAAAAAAAAAGTTGTCTGTTTGATTCAAACATTGGTAGGACGGAATACACCCTCAGAAGCCAGTGCCTGCACAGCAGCTCCGGACCCATCCAAGGCTTAACATCCACTGGTTCCATAGTCGAAGCATCTCGCGGCATACCCGACTCAGAATGAGTCTCAGCAGAGGCCTGCGAATCCATAGA
This sequence comes from Protopterus annectens, assembly GCF_019279795.1. NCBI lineage: Eukaryota > Metazoa > Chordata > Ceratodontiformes > Protopteridae > Protopterus > Protopterus annectens. The sequence goes on along the minus strand of NC_056737.1, from coordinate 1,812,160,079 downwards.
AGCGGGCATCAGGTGCTGCAAAGGCACCTCACTGAGTACCAGCGGACTGGGGACTAGCTTAACAGAAGCATAGTCTGGCAGTTTTGGACCTTTGCTGTCTATCTTTACTTTTTTTGGAAGATCGGTAGCCGGATGGCTTATTGAAGCCATTTCGGAATACAGAGAACAAGAACGAAAAAATTTAGCAACAAAGATAGCCCGACAACGAATGGTTCAGGCGTTAAAGCACAAAACCGACAGAGGGACATCGTGGTCTGGCCCAAGAATGAAAATCTCTGCGAGGTACTTGCTTTCCACAGGCAAGACAATTGTTATCTTTTTCTGACATTGATTAGAGCAAGAAAAAAGGACCCCCAATGGAGTACTTAGCTTTACAAGATTTCAGGATTATCAACTCGAAAATGAAAATTTCAGGTGGCGGCCGACCAGCACTTGCAAACTGCTTCTGCTTCGGGCTCCTCCTCGGCAAGAAAGACTGATGTTATGGCATCGGCTACCTGTTTTATACCCCTGACGACCTAAATACCAAGACACGGGCCAACTGAGGGTTACCTGCAAGCAGATAACCAAGTGTGATGACTGCAACAGTGAAACAGGAAGATCATCATAGAAACTGGAAAGGAGATAGGGACTTTCTCCAGACTAAACTCAACAAAATGTAAGAAAAACTACTCTACCTCAATGAAACAGTAGCAACACACCACTCAACCAAAAAAAGCTCTACCAGCAGAAAGCGACTTTAAATAGATGTTCTAGAAAGTAAAAAGTTAGGATTCTGTTTCAAAGTTACAAATCCGCACAAGTCTGTAATCAAGAAAATGTGAATATGCAATAGTTTTCACTAATTTTTTTAAACATTTTTAGGTAAAGCATAAACAATATAAGTACTTACCCACAGTCTGGAGCTGGACACCACCTACAGTCAGGATCTGCAACTAGCCAACGCCTCAACATGAACTCCCCATACTTTTCCATCAGAATATCATCGCCCAATATCATACGGATATCATAAGGATTAAAACGCTCAGAACACTCAGGGCAGCTGATATTAACTCTACTCTCCGAGATTTCAATCCGTAAATACTGGCGCAAACAGTCAATACAGGACCTGTGGTGACATGTCATTATTTCAGGAAATTTGTCTTTTGAATGTCGTAAAAGGCACAATGGACATTCCATAACTTCCCCTGACTGCTTACTGTTAGAGCCAGCTTCAGAAGGGCAGGAAGAAAACATAGAACTTTTGTCATTGCACATTTCAGAATGTATACTTTCAATACTTGCAATGCCATCTACACCACCATTTAAGTCTCGTGATTTACGTTTTGTATCTTTTTTCCTCCGGAACAGTGAGCCTAGTGACAGACGCCTTTTCTTTGGTGCTTTTTTAATCGAAGGCAGGCTGACTGAAGAAGTTGAAGATTGTAAATCTCGGTCAGAACCCATTTGCTGATGTAAACTCATTATTGAAGACATTCAGTTGAATGACATGGACTCTATGCAGACTGTCAATCATATGGACAGCGGCCCCAATAACACCCAATTAAGAATAGTTACTTCATGTTTTCACATTAACTGCCACTGCCAGCGCAGCAGAATAAGGCATTGTGTACTTTTTTTGGCTTCCTACAAACAAAAGAAAAATTACTGGTACAGTTCATGAAAACGTTAACATTAGCTAATGATAATGATTACATGGTTTACATACTGGTGCTTATCTATTGTGAAATCAAAAGACCGAGCAAAAGCTACAGTTGTGTACACTTACCATAAATGTAGATGTTAGAGTGTATTCACTGTTGCAGTCATCACATTTGGATTATCTGCCTGCAGGTAGCCCTCAGTCGGCCTGAATACCAGAGTTTTGGGATTTTTGCGTCGGATGCTGTCGCCTCTTCCGTGATGTCAGGTCGTCAGGGGTATAAAACATGCAGCCGACGCCATTACATCAGTTTTTCTTGCCCCAGATATCAGGAGACCCCAAAATAGGAAGCAATTACATACTGTGGAACACCTTCAGTAAAAAGTAAATACCACTGCCATAAGATATAGCCAAAAAAAAAAAGGATAGGTGGAAAGAATAGAAAAGTCAGGGGGCTGGAGGGAGGGTAACCAGGACTGCAACAGCGAATACACTTGAACATCTACATTTATGGTAAAAGTGTACATAATTGTACTATGTTTGTGTTTCACTGTTGCAGTCATCATGCTTGGGTTGATTCCCAAAGCTGAGGAAGGGTGGAGGCAGTTAAGAAGTATTGGGGCTGGCTAGCAGGCCTTGTAAGACTGCTGTGGCAAATCCAGCTCTGGATTTAGAAAAAATAGGTAAGTGGCAATGTTTGGTGAAGGTGTGTACAGAACTCAAAGTTGCAGCTTCCAGGATGTCCCTGGTAGGGACTCCCCTGAGGAATACTGTAGAGGTTGAGGTAGTCCTAGTGGAATGAGTTCTGATCCCCTGTGGGGTAGGTTTTCCATGGTGTTTGTAGCAAAAACAGTAAGCAGTTAGTAAGCGTCTGTGCCCCCCCTCAAGCCTTTCTGTGTTGGAGGGAAGCCTTCTAGCTTATCAGTGGGAGTGGTAAGCACTAGGTAGCCTATCCTCCACAGGAAGAGTGGGTTTTGGCCCAGAAATTGTAGGGCCGTTTGGGCAGTTTTCCATCTCTTTCAACTTGCTGGCTTAAAAGCCTGCGTTTGTACTTGTTCCCCGCCTTTCCTGTAACTAGTCTAGTCCAGGTACAGATCTGCTGTATCCAGGACTCTCTGTAAGCTTCTGAGCCCCCCAAGCCTTTATGCGATGGCGGGAAGCCTTCTAGCTTATCAGTGGGAGTGGTAAGCATTAGGTAGCCTATCTACCACAAGAGGAGTGGTTCCTGGCCCACAAATTGTAGCTATTGGCCGTTTGGGCAGTTTTTTTCCATCTCTTTCAACATTCTGGCTTAAAAGCCGCACTTGCGCTCGTTTCCCACCTTTCCTGTGACTACCCTAGTCTGGATAAAGAGTTGCTGTGTCTAGGACTGTTGGTGGGCTTCTGAGCCCTGCAAGCCTTTCTGTGTTGGAGGAAAGCCTTCTAGCTTATCAGTGGGAGTGGTAAGCACTAGGTAGCCTGTCTACCATGAAAGGAGAGGTTCTTGACCCAGAAATTGTAGTTTACTGACCATCTAGACAGTTTGTCAGTCTCTTTCAACTTTCTGGTTTAAAATACCACATCTGCGCTTGTTTCCCATCTTTCCTGTAACTAACCTACTGGGTAGCACTAGAAAGCCTTAAACTGATGCAAGTCTTCTAGTTTAAAAGAGAGACTCTGGAGTGATTAAGTATCAGTTTTCTGTTCTTTCTTGCTGTACTTAACGGTTTTCCGCCTAAATGCAGATTTTCCAGCATTTATTGCAATATAAAAGCTTGTTTTTTTTCACATATTGTACTTATGACTGCCTGCACTTTTAAAAGTTTTTTTTGTTTAAATAATTTAACTGCTGTAGGCTACACACTAAAGTGCGACAGCCTTTTCTGATCATTTGTAGTCATTTAAAGCTGTTTTAAGTGTATTTTTTTTACTGCTTCTGCCTTATCTTTAAAAAAAAAATTCCTTGCTTCCCACCTTTCTAAGCTAGTATAGTCCAGTTTTCAGGCTAGTGCTGAATTCAGTGCTGTGACACTAGTTTCTGAGTTGCCCATACCTTACTTGGATAAAAGAAAGTTTCTCTGTTCACCTCTGAGAGAGGGGAGCTTTGAGCAACCTATCTGTCCCTGGAGGAGTGGTTCCAGCCCAGAAGTTAGTTTACTGGCCATTTTGGGCTAAATTTCTTTCTCTTTCATTTCCCTACTATAAAAAACACGATTACACGGTTTTGCACACCGGGCAGCGCCGGTTAGCTACGGTTAAATTATTCCTGGCTCCTTCTAAGTCTCCTAGTCAGTTTTTCCCTTGAAACTAGTCTAACTCTCAACTCAAGCACTCAAAAAGCATCCTACAGCCCAGCACTTGCTCAGACCTAATAGCAAGCACTAATATACCCCAATACTGATTGCCCATTAGGGCAAGGCTCTTTATTCACCCCTCACCAACCAAACTACTAAGCAGCTCACCCTACTATTCCAGGCATGACCAAAGGGCAATTTCAGGTGTACTCTCCAGTCCAGCTGGTGAATCTGGGTATCCTGAGGCAATATTACAACTGTCTCATGTACACAGACAACCCTCTCCTACCACAAAACACTAACATATGCGAGAGAAGCAATTATAAAGCCAAACTGAAAGCTAAGCTGTCTCCACCCAAGACTGGAGTAGACAGTCTAGAGGAGAAAGTTAACACTTGCAACAAACCTCCAGCCGCACACAGACCTACTAAAACAGCACTGGCAAAAAATATGCATAAATACACATAATCATACTCAAGAGGCTCTAAATAAAAACCTGCAAAAGCATCAGAGACCTTCAAAGCAGACACCCAAACAACCTGCACCTTCTGTCACAAACCAGACAACACATAAAACACAAAATCAGTGTGCCGCACAATCACAGCCCTTAAGGTGAAATAACATACCTTACACACTAGTAATAGGTGACTCTATAGTCCGGCACACTGACGTCCCACTCACTAAGCTCGACAAGCAGAAGGTTACTGCTAGCTGCCTGTCGGGAGCCAGAATCCACCACATAACACAAGCACTCGGGTCACTCTAGAACAAATATGACTCTGTCATTGTTCATGTTGGTGTGAATGACCTGAGACGTACCTCCCTGGACTACATGAAGATAGACATGGAAGAGCTCTCGGATCATGTAGCCTAGGCTGGTATGACCCTAACCCCGAGTAGCATCCTGCCCTCACTAAGAATGATACCTCAATATAAAAGAAAAAATTATCAGTTTCAACAATTGGCTAAGCTTCTGCTGTCATTCAAAGGGGATCCAGTGTCTATCAGCCTAGGACTACATGCTCGACAAACCGAGTTGCTTTGCAAGAGATGGCTTGCACCTGTCACACGTAGGCTTTCGAATACTGGCCAAGGCACTTGTTGCCCCCATAGTGCCTTTTTTAGGCAAGGCTCAAAAGTCAAACCCACCTCCGTAAACAGCACAATTAACAAAAAACTGAAGGTTATGCTACTCACCGCCAGAAGTTTAAATCTCAAAATGTACGCGCTCGACGCACTCCTCGGTATGGAGAACGTCGACATCTGTGCAGTAACAAACCTGGTTCAAGGCTCCAGACAGCACCCCAGCACTAACGGGCTACAACTCATACCACACGTTTCGGCCACAGAACATGGACCGAAACACAAAAGGAGGGGGTGTATCCATAATCATCAAGGATACCTACACTTCCAGGTTAGTGGTGCAGCAGGATACCTCTGAGATCATCCATGTGCAACTAACATCAGGCAAATACACAATGCAAATTGTGGCCTGCTACAGATCACCCTCTATGATTCAGGACCACCACTCCACCTTTCTGGAGACACTGGAAAACATGAAGGTCTTACCGAACACCCCAATATTGGGCAATTTCAATTACCCTACCATTCACTGGGAAAACTACTTGAGTACAAACCTCCCAGGAACAGCACTTCCTGGAATTCATCAACTCAAACGCCCTGGATCAGCTGGTAAACTCCCTTACCATAGGTGAAAACATATTGGACCTGGTCATCACCAACATGGGCGACAGGTGTTCCACACCGGAGGTCAACCAGTCACTGGTGAGATCAGACCATAAACTAAATCACTCTGGATGTCCACACCCCATCACCAACCCCAACTAAGGGAACCACAGTAAAAAACTTTTCTAAAGCAAACTTCACCTTACTTAAAGACAGAGGTAGTAAGTTTCACAGCCCCCATGCTAAAGGATAACGCTGCCCAAGATGCGGAAACCTTTACAAATGCACTCTAAGCACCTACAAGGATGCATGGATTGTGCCATCCCTAGCAATACCAAGACTCACTCCTCTAAGAGAAGGAAACCAGTTTGGTGGACCACTGCAATAAACAGGCAATACAATAGGAGTAAACTAGTTCAGAAAAAAAAAGCAAATCCCAAGAAGAGACATACCTGACCAGTATCAGTAAGAAACTAAGATCCCTCATGAAATCATCCAAGGCTAACTTCGAAAGAAAAATAGCCAAGGATTCAAAAGATAACCACAAAGCCTTCTTTAGCTACGTTAAGAATCTAAGTGGCAACCTGCAGATATGCACCGAACTAGTGCAAAATAGCACAAAATATACTGAACCTACTGATATTGCAGACAGATTCAGTGCAAACTTCATCCTCCTCTCACCTCCAAAAGGGCCCATAACAATTACGGAAAAGTGTAGTGTCCCAAAAATCACAGACGCACAGGTGAAAACAGCCCTTTCAAAAGCCAAAAACACAGCTTCAATGGGACCAGATGGTGTCCCAGGCTGTGTCTTGCACGAACTACAGAACAAACTAACCCCCCACCTAAACAAACACTCTTTTCAACCTCAGCCTCTCCACAGGCTACATGCCCATAGAATGGCGCACAGCAACGGTTATTCCTCTCCACAAAGGAGGGGCCACAACTGACCCTGGTAACCATCACCCCATAAGCCTGAGTAGCCTGGTCTGCAATTCTATGGAGCGCATCACCATGAAACTCATTAACAAAGACATTGGGAACCTCCAAACACTTGACCCGACCCAGATCGGCTTTAAAGGCAGATCATGCCTACTAAACCTGGTTGACTTCTTTGAGACAGTCACCAAGGCCATTGACGAGGGAACCTTGTCAAGGCTTTTGACACCATTCCCCACTCGGGTATTACAGAAAAACTCACCATCCTGAACAGAAACCTCTACGTCACGAGATGGGTTACCAACTGGCTTACAGACAAGACCTCACACGGTAAGAACAGAAGGCTCCAGGTCTGACTCTAAACCAGTCACAAGTGGTGTTTCAAGGCTCAGTCCCAGTCATGGCCTCAAGCTAAATGCCAAAAAATGCATAGTCATCCCTTTTGGGAAAAACAAAACACCCACGAATTACCACATAGGTGGCAGCCCCCTTAATACAGAAGAGGTAATATAAGATCTGGGGATCCAGGTATATAGTAATCTCTCCTTTGACAATCATATTGCCAAAGTAGTTAGGAAATCCTTCTATGTGGCCCATCTAAATTACTAAAGGGTGTGCATCTAGAAATAAAGATGTTACAGTGCCCCTCTACTAGTCATTCATTAGACCCATCATAGAGTACAATGCCCCATTTGGGATGTACCTCACAAGACACTTCCAACAGCTGGAAAGACCACAAAAGCACCTCACCAACAGAATTACTGGCCTCAAACATATGTCCTATGCAGCCCAACTGAAAAAACTCCGGCTGTACTCAGTGACATATTGCTTACTCAGAGGTGATCTCTGCCTGACTTACAAAGCCATGTCCAACTCAGAATTGATGGACATGCTCCACCTAAAGAAATCCAAGTCACTGCGAGCCACACGCTCTAGTGAGCTAAACCTCGCCACAACAATAAATAGAACCTGCTAGAGGGATAGATTCCTGTCACAGAGACTCCCCATGCTTTGGAACAAAATTCCAAACTACATTAGGCAGAGCCACTCATTAACACTCTTCAAGAGAAACCTTGATGAGTGGATGGGTAACAGAAAAAACACCCCTGGGATCACTTCATTGGCTCTGCTTGACAGAGGATCAGTTATTTAATCAATGGGGCGGCGAAAGCAGACACACTCTGGCTAGGCTTATAAATGCTCTCTGGCAGATAGCCTAGTACCTACCTATAAACCTAGGAAATGGATGCAGTATGCTATCCATTTGGAAATGGTCTGCTTTGAAATGGCCTTGTCCTCTACCCCTGTAGCAAAGCCGACTAGCAGCTGGTCAGATTTTCTGAAAGGTTTAGTTCTGTCAAGGTAGAACCTGAAACGTCTGTGCACATCCAAGGAGTGCAGAATCCTTTCCCCTTTATTCTGAGGATTAGGGAAAAAAATTGGAAAATGGATGGATTGGGCATAAATGAAGGGTTAGTCCTGAGGGAAACCCTGTCTGCATGGAAAATGAAGAGTTCCACATCCATTAGTGCCTGTAACTTACACACTCTTCTTGCTGAAGTGATGGCTAGAAGTAAGGCTGTTTTCCAAGACAGGAATTTTAACTCTGCTGTAACAGCAGGCTCAAAAGGGGGAAGCGTGAGCTTCTCTAGTACAAAGTTAAGGTCCCAGGCAGGGGTGGCAGCTCTCCTCGGGGGCCTTAAATTGTTAGTTCCTCTCAAGAACTGCTTGATGAGTAGGTGAGAAAATAGAGGTGGCTCAGTATTTTAGTGAGCTGAGATGGCAGAGACATGAATTTTAATTGATGAGGACAGGCCTTTGTGGAGTAGCTCTGCTAGTTAATCTAGGATTTGAGGTAAGGTGGGCACAGCTGTGTCCTTTCCTTGAGACTGGCACCATGAACAAGATCTTTTCCACCTTTCTGAATAGGATTTCCTAGTACTAGGCCTCAAGGATGACGTCCAGCACCTGTTTGCTGAGGGTTGCTGGCAGTGAATTCAGGGGATATGCCAGGCTGCAAGGTTCAGGGTTTGCAGCTGTGGATGCAAAATCTGTCCCTCCTGCTGGGACAGCAGGGTGGGGTTCTGATGTAGGTGCCAGGGTGGCACTGCTGTCAGACTGCATAAGAGTGGGTACCAGTGCTGGCGTGGCCAGTCTGGGGCAATAAGGATTTTTCCTTGACCTGTCCTGTTTGATCTTGAGTAGTACTTTTGAAAGGAGGAGCAGAGAGGGAAAGGCATAAATTGAGATGTTTTCCCAAGTAAATGATAGGGCAGCCACTTTCCACACTTGGCTGTGGAGATTTCTGGTGCAAAATTTGTTCACTTGATGGTTTTGGGGGGAGGCAAAGAGGTCCACCTCTGGAGTCCCCCACCTGTGGATTAGAAGTTTGAATGAGTTGGGCTCCAGCTTCCACTCGTGTGGGCCCAGTAGATTTCTGCTCAAGTCGTCTGTCAGTGAATTAATTTTGCCTAGCAGGAATTGAGCTTGCAGGTGCACTTGGTTGCTCAGGGCTGTGTTTCAGTGGGCCATGGCTAACTTGCAGAACAGGTAGAAATGAGTTCCCCCTGCTTATGTACCACATAATTGTGGTGTTGTCTGTCTTTATTAGGAGTTGTCCTGAAAGGATAAGGCATTTGAAGGCTGTCAGAGCATTCTGTACAGCTAACATTTCTTTTTGATTAATATGCAGGGGAATTTGTTCTGGGCTCCATTTGCCTTGAATGCATTTGCCTGCCATGTGAGCCCCCCATGCATAGTCTGAGGCGTCGGTTGTCAGGGCTTGAGCTGTGAAGGGTCAACTGAAAGGAAGTCCCTTGTTGTGGTTGCATGCCTCTGCCCACCAAAGGAACTCTGCCCTTAGACAAGGAATGATAAGAATCAGTGCTTCCAGATCCTGAGAATGTTGACACCAGAGACTTAAGTACCACTGAAGTTTCCTCATATGCAGTCTTGCATATGGAATTAGTAGAATGAATGAGGCCATGAACCCTAGGGCTTGCAGTATTTTTCTTGCAGATAGCTGGGTTTTGGTGGCCATTAGTTTGAAGTAGTTTGTCAAATAAGCTTGTTTTTCTGTAGTGTGGAATGCCATCTGGGAAGTGGTGTTCAAGCTTGCTCCCAGGAATACAATCTTTTGGTTGGGCATCAGTTGTGATTTCTTTTCATTGATGGTATACCCCAGCGAAGTAAGAACTCTCTTCACAAATGCCAGGTGCTGAAGTAGCAATTCCTGACCGTCCGCCTGAATCAAGCAATCGTCCAAGTATGGATAAATGTGAATATTTCTCTGCCTGCCGTATGCAATGGCTGGAGCCAGGCACTTTGGCTTATCTGCTGCGCCAGGGTATTCACAAAGGGAAATGCAGAGAACTGATAGTGCATACAGCCTGCCCTGAAACGTAGACATTTCCTGCAAGATTCCCTTATGGGGATGTGCAGATAAGCTTCTTTTAAGTCTAGCGTGACTAGCCAGGCCATCCTTGGCTAGCAAAGGAAGAAGCTGTTGCAGAGTCAACATTTTGAATGGGACCACCAGGAAGGTGTCAAGAATTGACAGATCTAGGATAGGGCACCAAGAGCCCTCTTTTCTGGGCACCAGGAATAGTCTGGAGTAGAAAACCTGTCCCCTTTGCTCTATTGACAAAGGTTGAATAGTCCAGATACTGACAAAAGAAAGTACTTGCTTTTGAGCCCCAGCCCACTGGTATGGAGGAAGGTCTTGCAACTCGCTTGGGGTTGGCAATGAGTGGAAGTAAAATCTGTATCCCTTGGATACAATGTTTAGGACCCATCGGTCCTGGGTAATGGACCTCCAGTTTTGTGTATGCAGGGCGAGTTTTCCTCAATCTTTTTTAACTACTACTTCTGCTTTTGTGCCAAACAACCTTTCCTGGTTTAATGGGGCATCTAGTAATATTGCTTTCACATGGTCTGGCAAGATTTGCTCCTACAGCCAAGCATGCCTTCTCAGTACAGACCCAGTGACAGCAGCCCTGCAAGATGCTTCTAAGGCATCAAAACCACACTGCAAAGTAAGTTTATTAACTTGGTTTGCAAAATGCATTAACTGTTGTAAATCTTTATTTTCTGTACAATCTGGAAGCAACATTTTTTGTTCGATTAGTTCCATAATATGCTGCTGGTACTTCAACATGTGAAACAGGCAATTCAAAGCCCTGATGGCAAAAGTTGCAGAGGTATATACCTTCTTACCCTATCTGTCTAAAGCTCTAGAATCCCTGTCCGAAGGGATAGGGTTTTTGGCTGTAGTAGCCTTAATGCCTTTAGGTCCCCGAGAAATAGTCTCTGGATCCACAGTGGGATTCTTAAAGAGAAATTTGTGAGACAGGTACTCTGTAATACCTGTCAGGCTTTCTAGGAGCTGGTGGTAAAGTATCAAGAGTAAGACTGTATTCCATGAAGGCATCGTCTACAATGTCCAGGACAGGGGGTATAGCTAGAGGCCTGTGCTGAGGCAAGTCTAAATATTCTCAGAGTCTCTCTTTGGACTGAAGGTAGTCCTGGCACTTCCAGTGGAAATGCTCTCAAAGTATGCAAGGTTTCTCCAAATGAAAAGACCTCTAGAGGGGAGGCAGAGGGTATAGAATCCTCTGCATCTGAATTCTCATAGGTAGATAAGGGTATGTCCTGGTAATCAGAGGGATCAGATTAATCGGACTCATGTTCTGTAGAATCAAAAGGAAAATCAATTCTTTGTCTTTTAGAGGGGGAAGGCTGGCTTCCGCTAATTAAAGTTATAAGGTCTTCAGCCATTCTAAGCATTTGTTTCTGTGGCAAGGGAGCTTGAGCATGCACTTTGGTCATCATTTTTTTTTAGGCATAGTGCAAACTCTGGGCCTGAGAAACGCTGTATTTTTAGTGAAAAATGAAGCTGTCAGTTTAATGCGAACATCAGAAGGTCGGAATACACCCTCAGAAGCCGGTGCCGGCATAGCGCCTCTGGACCCATCCAAGGTAGAGACATCCGCAGGTTCCATAGTTGAAGCATCTCGCGGCATACCAGACTCTGAATGGGTCTCAGCGGAAGCCTGCAAAACTGTAGAAGCAGGTATCAGGGGCTGCAAAAGATTCTCACAGAGTACCGGCGAACTGGCAACTAGCTTAACGGAAGCATAGTCGGCAGTTTTGGACCCATGTGGTTTGTCTCTGTCTTTATCCTTATCTTTTTTCAGAAGATCGATAGAAGGATGGCTTATGGAAGCCATTTCGGAAAACAGAGAATGAGAGCAAAAGTATTTAGTGACAAAGATAGCCCAACGACGAATAGTTTGGGCGTTAAACAAGGCACAAAACCTAAAGCGAGGAACGTCGTGGTCTGGGCCTAAACAGATTACGTAGTAAGAATGAAAATCTCTGAGGTATTTGCTTTCCACAGGCAAGACAACTGTTAACTTTTTCTGACATCGGTTAGAGCAAGAAAAAAGGATCCCCAACGGGGTACTTAGCTTTAGAAGACTTTAGGTTTGAAACTCGAAAAACAAAAATTTCAGGAAGCGGCCGACCGGCACTTGCGAACTGCTTCGGGCTCCCAGGCGGCAAGAAAAGCTGATATAATGGCGTCAGCTGCATGTTTTATACCCTGACGTCATGGAAGAGGCGACAGCATCCAATGCAGAAATCCCAAGACTCTGGTATTTGGGCCGAATAAGGGCTACCTGCAGGCAGATAACACAAGTGTGATGACTGCAACAGTGAGACACGAAGAACATCAAACCTTTTCTTACTCTGTATACAACACACGAACAGATGCACTTCATTTAGCAATCCCAACCCAACTTCTCATGTTGTTATCAACATTATCCTAAGGTGTCTTTTGCTCTTTCACACAAATCATTTGGTGCTAAGCCATTTATTTGCCAATGAAATACAATGCACAACAGTCAGGGGTCACAGTTAATTCTCTGAAGGCTTTTCCAAGATATCTACATTTCTTGAGTGAAATGAATCACTGATCACCATTTACTGTGAACTTTGACAGAGTAACTGTTGTCTACTGACCAAGCTCTGCCTTAATACCTTTCCCTTTGGTACACCTAAAATTTGCTCTCCGTGTTTCTCATTATAACAGCCCACTCTAGCTCAAACACAGCAAGACAGCTGAAGTAGGCAAACTGATATATTACAGTTTCCTAAACTGCAGACTTAATTCAGAGATAAATAACTGTGTAACAAGCTAAAATGGGTTAAACATTCTTCACCACAGCACACAGCGTTTTGCAGACTTCCTGAATTCTGATTAACAGTACAATGAAGCTCCATGACTGCTGCATGGACTTACTATTTATGGAAGACCCACCGCATTAAAGGCCCAA
>NC_056737.1:1812067684-1812146704 GCF_019279795.1 Protopterus annectens | reverse complement strand
AGAGCCAAGCTAAATGCTAAAAATGCATAGTCATCCCTTTGGGAAAAACAAGGTGCCCACAAATTACCACATAGGTGGTAATCCATTAATCTGAAGAAGTAATTAGAGATTTGGGGACCAACATAGATAGTAATCTCTCCTTTGATAATCACGTTGCCAAAGTGGTTAGAAAGACCCTCTATATAGCCCACCTTATCACGAAAGGGTTCGCATCTAGATCAAGAGAGGTCATTGTGCCCCTCTACTCGTCACTCATCAGGCCCATAATTGAATACAATGCCCCTTTTGGGATGTACCTTACCTGACACCTGCAGCACCTGGAGAGACCCCAAAAGTACCTCACCAAGAGGATCATGGGCTACAAACAGATGTCCTATGCAGCTCGGCTAAAGAAATTCCAGCTCTACTCAGTTGCTTACTGCCTACTCAGAGGTGATCTATGCCTGACGTACAAAGCCATGTCAAACCCAGAATTAATGGACATGCTCCACCTCAAAAAATCCAAGTCCCTTAGAGCTACATACTCCAGGGACTTAAACCTCAGCACAAAAATAAATAGGACATGCTGGAGGGACAGATTCATTTCCCAGAGGCTCCCCTCACTCTGGAATAGAATCCCAATTCATGTTAAACACAGCCCCTCGCTGACCCTCTTCAAGCAAAATCTGGACGCGTGGATGGGAAATCACAAATTCACCCCTGGGATCTCTTCTGTGTCCCTGATAGACAGAGGCACAGTAAACTAATCTTAAAAGGGTACCTTCTGTGACCTACTTTACAGAGGCACAGTAGGCTAATCAAATAGGGAGGCGGAAGCCAAATACACTCTGGCTAGGCTTATAAATGCCCTAGGGCAGATAGCCTAGTATCTACCTATGAACCTATGAACCTATGTGCAACATACATACATACATAGTGAAATCTGTTGATTTCGCCATTGTCCTTAAAGCAAAAGCAAGAGAATTCCTTTAAAAGGTGTTGTTTTAGTTCCAGTTTAAATTATTCAAGCATGCATTTCTTGTTTACTAATATCTGCAGGCAACTGATTTCAAATGGCAGGCCTTAGATTATTGAAGGCCCTTTCGCCAGTGGGTGCTATAAATTTAGGTCTAATAAGGATTATATTTTCCTTGACATCATCTTTACATGAGTAATTTTGCTGTTTGATGAAAATCTTAGATTTTAACGGGGGAGCACTTCCTAGACTGAGTGTTTATACAGTTGTGAACTAAAAAGGAAGGTAGCCCTATTTGTTATTGGCAGCCAGTTAAAAGTTGAATGTAAATGACAGTGATCATTTCATCAAAAGGAGATCATGCCTATGAGAGTAGATCTATGCCTTGCTTCCCCACAATTAAAGATCTGGTGGTCCTTAACCTCCTTTATGTCAATAAGTCAAACAGCTCAGAAACAGAGACTTACATTTTCATCAACAAATAAACAAAACACAGTGGAGAAATAGATCCATCACCCAGCACTTTCCCCTTCTTTGGAATAAACTTCTTCTGCAGGTTAAATAATGTGATTCAATATCTTCCTTTAGACTAAACATCAACAGCTGGGTGACTACTCTATCTATGTACAGTAGTGGAGAGTAACTAAAGGTAGGTCATATTCCATTTTGGGCATTAAGATATTTCTTGCTAGTTCAAGTCAGGTAGAAGGTGAAAGTAAGCAGAAGATTTTATAACAGAGCTTTAGCTGCAACAGTGTTTTGCTAAAGACAATATTAACGTGGTTGACAAAATTAAGACAGGGGCCTAAAATCATACCAAGATACTTCAGCTCTGAAGCTAAAGACAGGATGTTGCCCAGGTTATCTGTGATGACCACAGATGAAAGTCTAGCTAGCTTCTGAGGAGATGCAAAGATCATTTAGTTAGCTTTGTTTATTTATTTATTTATTTATTTATTTAAATTTGTTGACCGGGAGTGTCCGACTGGACGTGGGTCCATTTTCAGCGGAGGCCCGGGGAGAAAAGCTCCACAGTAAAATAAACAGACAGTAGTTACATTGGATTACATAGCGATTAACAATTTAACATAGAAATTACTTACAACATATTTACAGATGAAGAACATAGTACATCAGTAGACAACTAGAATCTTTATCTGTGAAGTACATAACAGGCATTAACAAATGTAACAATGAGAAGTTCATGCTGTATAATAAGTACTAGACTTATGAGCATCTGAGCTTGCTATCATCAAGGTAGTTAGTGGAGGTGAAAGGGTAGTAGTTGGATGGGGTGGATGATATTAGAGTGGGAGTTGCAAGGGCATAGCCAGCATGTTTTTAGGTGCGCTTTTAATAAAGTTTTGAAGTTGGTGCATGATGGTACGGAGGTAATTGTGGGTGGGAGTGAGTTCCATAATTTGGCTATGGCACAAGAGAATAGTGCTTCACCAGCAGAGTTATTGGCTTTAGTGATCTGCAAGTGATTTTTGTTGCTGGATCTTAGTGGTCTGGTGGTGCGATAGGGTTGGAATAGATTCTTGAGGGATGGGACATTTAGTGGATAGTTTACTAGTTTGTGCGCGAGTGAGAGTTGATACCACTGAAGAAGGTGAGGGAGTTCAAGCCAGCCCAGTTCAGCAAGTGAGAGACAGTGGTGACTACGGTAGGATGCCCTGTGGAATTTGGATTTTGTTGTAGCAGGTCTCTAGCTTGTTTAGATCACATTGTCTTAGGTTGGTATATACTGGAGAGGCATAAAGTGGGGTGGAGATAAGGTGGGAATTTGCTGTTGAAATCTTTGCTGCTTTGGTGAGAAATTGTTTATTTCTATATAATGCTCCTAGTTTTTTGTGGACTTTTTTTATGGTCATGGATATGTGAATGTCAAATTTTAGTTTATTGTCTATTTCCACTCCTAGCAATTTGGAGTGTTCAGTTGAGTATATAGTGGTGTTGTCTTTTGCTGTGATGTTAAAGTGAGAGTTGTTTTGAGTATGTTTGGTGGGTTGGAAGATGAGTAGTTTAGTTTTGTTTGGGTTGAGTATTAATTGGGCATCAGATAACCATGTTTCAACAGAGGAAAAGGCTTCCTGTGTGACTTTTTGCAGTTTGGGTAGGGACTCGGCTGAGCAGATGATGGTTGAGTCATCTGCGTATTGGATGAGTGTGCCATGTTTGGTGGCAGCGGCTAGATTATTGGTGTAAACAGAGAAAAGTAGGGGCCCAAGGATGGATCCTTGGGGAACCCCTATGGAGACAGGTAGTTGGGGAGATATGTCATTCTGCCATACAACGGATTGTTGGCGGTCAGACAGGTAACTCTCTGGCTGTGTTAATTAGTAGTCTGGTGTTAAAGGTCCATTTAAATAGGACAGTAAAACTGTTTTACAACTTATTTTTTGAGGGTAGAAGTACAAGTTCATCTGCATACAAAATTATTTTCATGTCAAACAGATCTGAGGTTAAAACAAACAAAATTACTTCCAACAACCAGGTACCTGTGTCCAAATGCACACAAAATCCAAGTAGCAAGAATAAGCAGACGGACCCAGGCAAGACTCTTCTCTCCAGTGTAAAAACAAGTTTATTCACAGTACAAACTGCACAAGCGCTTTCACAAACAACTTCATCAGGTGCTTAAAATGACATAAAAATACCCCCTCCTTTTATACACCTATTTACAAATCACATGACTCTACTAATTATTCTGACATTACATCAGAACAATTCCAACACAATAAAACATTTTATTAAAAATAAAATAAAAAATATAAAACACACTTTTTAAATTACCTAAACAAAGGTCTTGATTTAAGTTTAGTCTTAGGGGGACATGGTCATTCAGGCCATGTCCTGCATCCCCCCTTAATCTAACTATCCAAGTTGCTTCTAACTCCTCAGTGTGATTACGTATATCACCTGCTCTTACACTCGGGTAAATCCTGCCTATTGCCATAAACTTAAAAACATGCAATGGGTCTGTACAAATAACATGTTTGGCTAAAGCACTAACTTTGTTCCTTTTGCTAATATGATACAAACGTTCACAAATCCTGTCTTTAAAACACCTATCAGTCTTCCCAATATAAATTTTCCTACAGCTTAAGCAATGAGCCAGATAAACTATATGTCTCGTTTCACATGTGGCACTAACTTTAAATTTGTACTTCTTGTTTTGATCAGGATAGTCAAATTCTGAACTAGTATCTATCTCACTAGAAAAATAGCATTTACCACAAGGTAAAGTCCCTGTGGACTCATGTTCATAATGCCCACCCTTAGGATAACACAATCTCCTTTTCAAGGATTTCTTGTTCCTAAATAGGAACTTAGGTGCATTTTCTAACACTGTAGCTATTTCTTTATCAGTAGTCAGAATATTCCAGTGCCTTTGAATAATATCCATATATTTATTAACATCACTTGTATAACTTAAGGGTACCTTCAGTTTATTCCTAACCTGCCTCATTCCATCCTTAGACTTCTGTCTTTCTCCATTTGAATAACAGGGTTTACTCTAGCATCCCTCATGTTCACATCTGCTACATTAGTTTGAATCATTCCTTCATCATAGCCCCTTTCTTTCAGTTCTTCAGTCACTGTCTCTTACTTATAGAAAGTCAGCTTCCCTAGCATTTAACCTTGAGGCTTTGAAAACTTGGTTACGTACTACATTTCTAAACGTATAAGATGGACGCATACTATCTTTCTGTAACAGATGATTCACATGACAGCTCTTCCTATATAGTGTAGTATAAACTTTCCCATTTATATTGTTCTTAACTGTAACATCCAAAACGTTAACTTCCAGATCAGAGCACTTGGACGTAAACTTCAAGAAATCTGTACTTTCACTGAGGTACTTTGCAAACTGAAAGAAGCCAGCATCTCCCTTACACCATGCTATAAAAAGATCATCTACAGATCTCCTGAAAAACAGGACTTGTGTACCATAAGGTCCATCAAGAAGGTGTTCCATTTCCCATGCCACCATAACAGCATTGGAGTAGCTATTGGCACATGATGTGCCCATAGCTATGCCATTGCGTTGTCTAAATGCTGTTTCACCATACAAGTTAACATTATGTTCAAGCACAATGTCCAAACGTCTACATACTAAAGAGACCTTATCATTTGAGTATTCAGATAATCCTTTCAAAATATATTCAGTATTCACTATCCCTTGACTGTTAGGGATAACAGTGAAAAAAGAAACTACATCCATTGTTACAAA
The DNA here is from genome assembly GCF_019279795.1 of Protopterus annectens. Classification (NCBI taxonomy): domain Eukaryota; kingdom Metazoa; phylum Chordata; order Ceratodontiformes; family Protopteridae; genus Protopterus; species Protopterus annectens. The sequence continues at coordinate 1,812,141,512 of NC_056737.1, read as the reverse complement.
TAGGAGGTTATCAGTATTATTAAACTTTGTAGTAAACTCATATAAATCCTTTAAGAAATGCTTAGTGTCTCTCAAAATGTGAGTAACCATATTAAAAACTGGTCTCAAACATTTTTCTATATATATAGAAACTGGTTCTTTACACCATTTCCTACCTGAAACAATAGGTCTCATTGGTGGATTAATGGGGTCCTTATGCAGCTTAGGTAGCCCTTGAATTATTGGTATGGTGGGACTATGTACCAAGAAATATTTCAATAGCTCATTGTCAATTAACTGCTCAAGAAACAATCCTTGCAACTTAGCTTTCACTCCATCAATTAACTTACTAACATCCCTATTACTGACTTTCACATAAAAATCAATATTTTTCAACATGTTTAGCATTGTGTCATCATATCACTTCCTATCCAGTACCACAATTGGTCCTCCTTTATCGGCAGGTCTTACTATAATATTTATATTCCTTTCTAAGTCTTTTAAATGCCTTTGCTTCATCTCTGCTTAAATTATATCTGTTCTTTTTAGTACACAGACTATCATTAGATAAATTTAACTTATTTATGTGTTCAGTACATAGTTTTTCAAATACATTTACCAAAGAATTCATAACAGGAATAAACACACTCTGCTTTCTACAACATTTAAAACTATCTGTACAAGCAGGTGTATCAGTTGTATCATTAAACATTAACTTCAAAGTTAAATTGCGAGTAAACATTTTTACATCAAACACCACATCTGTAAAATCTGAAGAACCTGTAGGTATAAATGACAGTCCTTTCCTTAATACATTATACTCATGAACAGTTAATTTGTGTGAAGATAAGTTCCATACTAGACCTTCTTCACATTGAAGAAGGCCCTCTTTATATTGCACGGACTGGTTACAGTACCTTCATGCTTGCGCTTGCCTCTGCTCCGACTCCGTCCCCTCTGCTGCGCCTAAATCCTCTGCCCACTTACTGTGAGAGGAAAAAACAGACACTGCTCTCCTAAAGGGGCTTTAGAACTAGCTTGCAGTTCATTTCAGCCTTCCGGTTGTTTTTCTTTTCCCACAACCTCGGAGAATGACCTGTGCACCTGCGCTGTAATCTGCACAGTCTTCTTCCTGGCTCCCAAGTCAACAGCTGGCTCAGAATGCTTTATAACTTCTGGTTCTGTGTCATTACTAGTTCTCAAATCCTTCCTTTCATTGGACAATGCTGATGTGAACATCAATTCTGTAGTTGTGGTTACCATACCACCTTCAGATGCTGAATTCTCAGTCTCTGTGAATCTGGGCCAAGTGAACATATTTCCTTGCATGTAATCTCACTGATCTCGCACTACTTTCCTCATTTTAATCCTTTGCAGCTTCCTTTCATGTATAAGCAGTGAGTCCATAATATCTGTCAGATGCTTATCCAACAGAGCTAAATCATACTGTTTAAGCAGATCAGTATATCGCTGCTTAATAGAAAGAGACATAATTTCTATCTCCATAGATTCATATATTATTACTAAGCTAACTGCCCTCATGGACCATTCTAAGCCTAGCCAGTTACACCCTGTGAGAATCAAACCCTGCACTTTGTGTTTCTAAGGTAAACACCTTAACCATTATGGCACCCTCCCACCCTGATATCTTCACCAATGAGAGCTATTGTTTCAGGTTGGAACTGGTGTACAGAACCAGTTTCTATATATATAGAAAAATGTTTGAGACCAGTTTTGACAATGCAATGGGTAGCTATGGGCACATCATGTGCCAATAGCTACGCTAATGCTGTTATGGTGGCATGGGAAATGGAACACCTTCTTGATGGACCTTATGGTACACAGGTCCTGTTTTTCCAGAGATTTGTAGATGATCTTTTTATAGCATGGTGTAAGGGAGATGTTGGCTTCTCTCAGTTTGAAAAGTACCTCAATGAAAGTACAGATTTCTTGAAGTTTACGTCAAAGTGCTCTGATCTGGAAGTTAACTTTTTGAATGTTACAGTTAAGAAATATGCAAATGGGAAAGTTTACAGGATGATGTCAATATTACCATTAAAATGGCAGACAAGGAGGGAGCGATTGTTATTTTAGATCAAGTGTTTTATGTTAACTCATTGATGGAAATGTTATCTGATGACAATGTCTATGAAAAGGTTGAGCAAGATTTCATTTAGGACTTGCAACGTACAATATTTTTTACTGTACGTGATTGTGTACAGAATTTTCTTATTACTGATAACCTGTCACAATATCTTAATGTGGAACATCCAGTTGTTCCAGTTTGTCAAGGACTCCCTAAAATCCATAATGACATGGCAAAACCTCCTTTTAGACCTATAGTGTCAGGAAGGGAATGGTTGATTGAACCATTTTCTATATATGTCGATAACTTCAACCAGTACTTTTGAGAGCTAAAACAGTGCTGAATGACACAAGGCAATTGTTAAAAGAATTGTATGCTTTCATACATGATAATAGAGAGGTTGCCTCTCAATGTCTGCTAGTGACCTTAGACGCTGAATCCCTGTTTACCTGCATCCCTAATACTGACGGCATCATTATGGTTAAACAATACTTGTTAAAACACAGTGGTTATGATTTCAAACACATTGATCTTTTGTGTTTGTTTTTGGAAGTTATTCTTGAAAATAATGTGTTTATGTTCCAGAATACATATTATTTACAGAAAAAGGGCGTAGCTATGGGCATGTCATGTGCTAATAGCTAAGCCAATATGGTATTGGCTCATTGGGAAGAACAGTATGTTTTTGGTACTCATTACAATACTTCAGTTATATTTTACAGAAGGTTTGTTGATGATGTCATACTTTTTTGGAAGGGTGACAACCAACAGTTGCATGAGTTCTTGGATTATTTGAATAGTACCACCTCCTTTCTAAGGTTCACTTCTTCTGTATCCTTGGAAGAAGTAGTTTTCTTGGATGTTAAGATTAATAAGGAAGCCACAGGTAATTTTACAACTAGGCTCTTTAGAAAATCTTGTAGACAGAATGCATTATTACAGTGTAATAGCATGCATCCGACACATATGTACAGGAATGTTTTGAAGGGACAAGGGATGAGGATGTCAAGATTGAATAATACTGAAGAAGGTTTTCTAGCAGATTTGGGTACACTTTCGAATGAGTTCCTAAACAGAGGCTATAGTAATGTTGAAGTGGACACAATGACAAAAGAAGTCATGAATCTGAGGACGGGGAGGGCTAAGCCATACTTTTCTGAAGATGGTGATTATTTTGATAGGCGAACATGTTCACAGAGAGGTGGACGCATTCCCCTTACCCTGTCATTTGCTAGTGACATTAAACAGGTCAATGATGTTATCTGTTCTAACTGGGGCATCCTAACCTCAGACTCTTGTATTAGAGACTTGATAGGTGAGAAACCCCTTATTAGCTATAAAAATAAAAAATCTTTGAAATGATGTCTCTGTTATAGAGACAGTTACAATGAGTTCCCCCGATCACAGTCTTTTACAGGGACTCGTCCCTGTGGCAGCTGTAGATATTGTGTTCGTATGGTACTAATGAATTTATACATCCTGTCTCTGGACAAACTTTTTTCTTTAAAGTTAATGCCAATTGTGAGACCAAAAACCTGGTTTATTTAGCTACCTGCAAAGATTGTAACAGTTACTATATAGGGAAAACAAACAGAATGCTCTTTGAGAGGATTTGTGAGCACCTTTATGCCATAAAAAAGTGTGCTGCTACAAATGCTTTAGCTAAACGTGTTAGAATCAGACTTGCAACATAGTTTTGTTTTTAAAGTAATGGAGGTCGTGTTTAACAATCCCAGAGGTGGTGATTTAAAGAATTATACTGAACAGAGAGCACTTTAATGGATTTTGGTGCTGAAAGGAAACCTGGCCTCAATGACAGGGTTTCTTTAAGACCCATTCCAAAATCAAGGGATTTAGTTAAGTGATAACTGCTCATTTTAATAATTGATGACTGCTGTTTTACTATATAAATGTGTTTTGCTGTGATGTTATTTGTCTGAAGAAGCACTTCGGTGGGAAAGCACTCACCATTTGTTGTCAAGGTTTGTTTTTATTAAAAGAATTGTGCTACAGCTTTGTCTTCTGGGATCCCTTCTGCTATTTACTTGAGAATTTTACCTCAATGAAAGTACAGATTTCTTGAAGTTTACGTGAAAGTGCTCTGATCTGGAAGTTAACTTTTTGGATGTTACAGTTAAGAAAGATGTAAATGGGAAAGTTTATACTACACTACATAGGAAGAGCTGTCATGTGAATCATCTGTTACAGAAAGATAGTATGCATCCGTCTTATACGTTTAAAAATACAGTATGTAACCAAGTTTTCAGAGCCTCAAGGTTAAATGCTAGGTAAGTTGACTTTCTATAACAAGTAGAGACAGTGACTGAAGAACTGAGAGAAAGGGGCTATGATGAAGGAATGATTCAAACTAATTTATTAGATGTTGTGAACATGAGGGATACTAGAGCTAAACCCTATTATTCAAATGGAGAAAGACAGAAGTCTAAGGATGGAATGAGGCAGGGTAGGAATAAATTGAAGGTACCCTTCAGCTATACCACTGATGTTAATAAATATATGGATATTATTCGAAGGCACTGTAATATTCTGACTACTATTAAAGAAATAGCTACAGTGTCAGAAAATGCACCTAAGTTCCTATTTAGGAACAAGAAATCCCTGAAAAGGAGTTTGCGTTATCCTAAGGGCAGGCATTATGAACATGAGTCCACAGGGACTTTACCTTGTGGTAAATGTTCTTTTTGTAGTGAGATATATACTAGTTCAGAATTTGACCATCCTGATCAAAAGAAGAAGTACAAGTTTAAAGTTAGTGCCACATGTGAAACTAAACATATAGTTTATCTTGCTCATTGTTTAAGCTGTAGGAAATTCTATACTGGGAAGACTGATAGGTGTTTTAAAGACAGGATTCATAGGTGCATGGGTAAGTACTAGGCTATCTGCCCAAGGGCATCTATAAGCCTAGCCAGAATGTGTTGCCTTTCGCCGCCCCCTTAGATTAGCTTCCTGTGCCTCTGCCCAGCAGAGCCATTAGTTCCCTCTTGAACACTTGTATCATATTAGTAAAAGGAACAAAATTAGTGCCTTAGCCAAACAGGTTATTAGTACAGATTCATCGCATGTTTTTAAGTTTATGGCAATAGGCAGAATTTACCCAAGTGTAAGAGCAGGTGATATACGTAATTACATTGAGGAGTTAGAAGCAACTTGGATAGTCAGATTAAGGGGGATGCAGGACATGGCCTGAATGACCATGTCCCCCTAAGACTAAACTTAAATCAAGACCTTTGTTTTGGTAATTTAAAAAGTGAGTTTTATATTTTTATTTTATTTTATTTTTAATAAAATGTTTTATTGTGTTGGAATTGTTCTGATGTAATGTCAGTATCATGTGATGAATAATTGGTAAAGTCATGTGATTTGTAAATAGGTGTATAAAAGGAGGGGGTATTTTTATGTCATTTTAAGCACCTGATGAAGCTGTTTGTGAAGGCGCTTGTGCAGTTTGTACTGTGAATAAACCTGTTTTTTACACTGGAGAGAAGAGCCTTGCCTGGGTCTATCTGCTTATTCTTGCTACTTAGATCTGAGGTTAACTCATTTATGAACAGAGAAAATAAAAGAGGGACCAATACTAATCTCTGTGTTTAGGGTGCCAGCAATCAATAGAGAATTGTTGGAAAAGACCTGGAAATTTCTGTTTCTGAGAATACTTTTGAACATTGACATGCAGGGGTTCCAAAGTAAAGTTTGTCAGGTTTGTTTATGAGAAGGTTATAACTGATTGTTTCACAACCTCTGGATAATCTATGAACAAATCATCAGTTAGATTGTCATTATTAATGTTACTGAAAATGGTGTCAGTGGCAGTGTACAGGGTAGTCATTGTACTGAATGATGTACATAATCCATATCATCACAGAGGAGGTCAAATTTATGATTGTGCTTGAACAGTTGTTTATATATTTTTTTTAATGGGCAAATATTATCAATTAGTCTGTAATGATTGCATTCCTTGTAATGAGACAGTTTAGGAAGGGGCAATATTATATCATGCTTAAATTGTTCGGGGATTTGTACAGTGGATAGCAAGAGATTGTAAATATAGGTGAGTGGTTTAGGTAAGTGATTAACATACATTTCAGGAAAGAGGAATGAGCATAGAGGACTTAGACCCTTATGTAGAATTCAGGTTAAGAAGAGCTTTTATTAACTTCCTTAAGTGAGAGCTGTTTGAAGTAGAAAGTAGTACTATAGGTTGCTAGAGTGCATAACTAGAACTCACAAAAGGCAGAAACTAGTGTGGCATTTGTAGGTATGGTAATATTTAGTAGTGAGGGGAAGACTGTTGGTATGTCTTAAATAGTTTTAAGGAGAAAATTCCTATAGAAGTTAGCATTGATTTGACAGTTACTGGAGGGTCGGTTGATTTTGTGGGATTGGTAATGGTGCCTGTTAATAATGTTAATTCTTTCCAGAAGTGCCTAAGGTTGACAATGGGAGCCTCTTGCCTTTTGCTCAGGAAGGAAGAGTTTGCTGCTTTGATGGCTTTTCTGATTTTCTTTCTAAGATCTAGAAACGGCTCATGTAGTTGATTGTTAAGGGGGATATTGTTTCCATTCCTTCCATGTTCTGTTCCTTAGTCTTCTCTTTCCAATAGGGAAGATGGTATTTTGAACTGTGGACAGCGCTTCTTGGAAACAGAAAAAAGATATAATTAGGATCAATGCAACGGTAAAGAGGAGCCCAATCAGTGGCATGTAGGTAGGTATTGAGGATTTGTTGTTTGCTTTCAGGAATTGGTCTGGAGAAGGGGGACTTTTTGCATGATTTGAAGGACCAGCATGAGAGTATTGGGCAGTGGTCACTTAAGTTAAGAGGCAGTATGCTGACTTGGGTGCAGCCTGACATAATATTAATTATAATAACGTCAAGGTATGAATCATTTTCAGTTTGGGAGTTAGGTCTAATGGATTGATTTACCATATGTTCTAAGTTATGTAATGCAAGCATTTTACTAATGGGGTGGGATGTTATGTTGGAGGTATTTATGTTAAGGTCCCCCCAGAATAATAGCATTCCTGTGAATACCTGAAGGCTAGATTTCCTCTAATAGTTCTTGAAATGCGGGTAGAGATGATAGAGGGAAGTATACACACACACACACACACACACACACACACACATATATATATATATATATATATATATATATATATATATATATATATCTATAGTAAGCATTGGTGGAGGTTAGTATGACCTCCAGTCAAGAGGTGTGCTGAAATCCAGTTTTGGCTTTTATTATCAATATTGCTAATTAGTTTCATCGTTTTAAAGTTAAGTGAGAAGCTGTTATTTATTAAAAGTGCTACATCCCCATCTTGTCTACCCTCTGGTCTGTTATAGAAATAAAGACTTTAGTGTGACATAACATAATAGGAAGGGCAGTAGCTGTCTTTTAACCAAGTTTCTGTCATGGCTGTTGTATGAAGCTCTTCTTCCATAGGAATGATACCATCATAGCCAACTTCTCTTTCTCTTTGGTGGCGATGTACAAATAAATGTGCTCTCTAGCATCCTGTGACAATGACCTTCATAATGCGAATATGATTTACTGTAAAATATCCTCTGTTGCATTATTTTTCAAATGTTTGTTAAACAATGGTGTATTTTAAAAACAAGACTTAGATATACTGTGCTTTAAATTAAGAAATTTTAAAAAAACAAGTCTTAGAGGTACTTTGTTTTGAATTATGATCCTTATATAAGCTTTAGATATGGATAAACAAGCTTTGTGTGGCAGTTATACCTTTAAGTTATTTAGTATCTTTAGATATGGATAAAACAAATGCTTTATGTGGGTGATGTGTCTTTAAGCTATAAGCATTGTACAGTAATAACTCTGATTAACTTCTCAACTGCTGATATTATTTTAACGTATTGCAAATTGTTTGGCATATTATGCAGATAAGAATAAAAGAGATTTTTATGTCCCAAATTACAAATCTTATTAAAAAAATATATAATTTAAATAATTCTTCCGTCAAACAACTTATTCAAAATAATATTCATTCTATCCCTCAGCTTGAGCTTATTGGCACTTACAAAGTAATCTAGGTTCAGTATGACGTGCAGCTGACCCAGTTGAGTACGTGTAAGAGCTGCTGGATCAGTCAATTAAATGAGCATGATTCCAAGACTTGTCCACTTTGAAAGGAATCGTTACCTTTTGGAAAAACTGAATTTAGTCTTCTTCAGTGAAACATACCAGAATTATAATAAACTAACTATATGGGAGGTCCAGTAAGCATTCTGTCTGCACATAGGAATAACAGTGTGTTATAAATTTTTGCTATTGCTTTCATTTGATGGTAATGGATCTGGTTTTGCTGGTTATATGTTTGCGTACAGGGTCTGACTGTATGTCATTCCTGGTGGTAAAATTAGCAGGATTAATTTAGTGCTAGAAATACAGTTTTCTCCCTTGCACTGTGTGTGTGTCTGTGTGTGTGTGTGTGTGTGTGTGTGTGTGTGTGTGTGTGTGTGTGTGTGTGTGTGTGTGTGTGTGTGTGTGTGTGTGTTTGTAGTGTTTGCTGTTGATCTCTTTTTAGCAGAAGTTCTAGTGTAATAGTTATCATGTCTGCTTTACACACAGAAGGTCCTAAGTTCAATTTTGTGTAATGGTTATCATGTCTGCTTTACACAGAAGGTCCTAAGTTCAATTTTGTGTAATGGTTATCATGTCTGCTTTACATGCAGAAGGTCCTAGATCCAATTTCCAGTAGAACAATTGTCTGGTAGGTAGCACAAACAATTAAGGCGATGAAGTGTTATTGTGATACTTCTTGAAGTCCAGGGTTTGATTCCCTCACCATCCATTTCCTGCTGCATGATCTTGAGTAAGTCATTTAACCAGACAGTGGTCTGAGAAATGGCCTTCTAGATGACATGCCTAGTCACTACCTGTGGACTGTGTAGATGGTAGTCACCATGTTAATATAATAGCCGCGGTGGTGCAGCGGTAGCATTGTCGCCTCACAGCACCCATTCAATTCTCGGCTGGAGTGCCTTCTGTGTGGAGTCTGCATGTCCTCCCCACAGTCAAGTGACGTCCAAAAGACATGCGTGAATGGGCATGCCTTTGTTGAAGGTTGGGTGTCAGGCTGGCACCTCGGCACCGTAAAAATCTACTGCCAATCATTAGTGGACCAGAGTTCCGCTGTGTCGACCCCTAACCGGGAAAAGCTGAAAGCAGAAGAAGGTATTAACAAAAGAAGAATGCCCAGATTTGGAGAAAACAGAAGCAAAGTAAGCAGGAGTGTACAGATAAGAAGTGAACAAATACTCCTGTTCACAAATGCTGGCAGTTGAGTAAAGAGGATTAAGGCTATGACCTTCATCCTGTGCTGCATGCAGGGTTTGATTCTGTCTATCTCAATTCATCTGCTATATCTCTCTGATTAAGTCATTTAACTGAACAGTGCTTTTGCTCCTGAAAAGAGACTTGTATAAATGGGTTTACACTGTTAGCACGTTTATAAAATAAAACAAAAAGGCAGCAAAATCCCTTTCTGAAAAGGAGACTGCCTTGTTTCTCAAACCTATCTCATTTTAATGCTGGCATTCTAGGTGTGGGTTGTCAAAGAGGAAGGCAGTTTTATGTGAGTTGCTTTTCCCTATTAATATTATGTAACATTATGTATTCAGTACCTATGATGCTTTGATCATGGAAATGGTATACAACATTTAGAAATTTGGGGGGTTGCCTCTAAATACGAGACTCAAGAGTCCTACACTCATCCTTCTTCACATTATGTGTTGTATGTTTTGTGTGCATGCGCATGTGTGTGTGTGTGTGTGTGTGTGTGTGTGTGTGTGTGTGTGTGTGTGTGTGTGTGTGTGTGGGTGTGTGTGGGTGTGTGGGTGTGTATGTGTGTGTGTGTGTTTGTGTTTATATGAATGCCTATATACATCTGTGTTTGATAAAGTGTGCATTTGGTCTGTTCATTTTGTTGTATTTGAAGACAGGCTTCAAAATGTAATGGTGGGCCCCCAAGAAAACATAAGGACAGTTGACAAAATGTAAATGCAAGTCATTTTACCAAGGAAAGGATGTTAAGGAAGCTTCTAAAGTTTAAGTTAGACAGGGCAGTTTTGGGTCAATGGTATACAACACAGATCCTCAGTGTGTTAAAGGTAAACTTTACATAATCATTGATGGCTCTGGACAGTATTCATCTCAACTACAATGTAGGTGAGAAGCATGGAGAATGACACATACAGTACTTCTCTACAAAGAAGCCAGTATTTGGAAGGATGGAGTAGGCAAAATGATAAATTAGTTGCACATTAATAAACAAAACATCTTGGGCCACTTCTGCAAAGGAAGGACTGTGAACCATCTAGTAACAATAAGAACTATTAATAATCAATAGTATTGTATTATGAAAAAGGATTGCAAATGGAACCTAATCAGTTCTTTGACGGAGAATTAACATAGATAATTGGCAAGGAGATGACAAATGTCTTCATGAAAACACAAATTTTAAATGCACCTAAAGCCACTTGGTCTACTAGTCTATACATTTTCTACTTCATGGATAACTTGAGAGACCTAGGAAAATAATAGTTTGCTTCATTCAGGTGATTTTAAACTTGTCTCATAAATTCTACAAATTTAATGTATAGTTCTTATTCTCATATCTCCATTTGAAACTGTTATTCACATCCTTGCTCACAGTGGAAAAAAAATCTTTCCTCTGTAACATCTGAAATACTCCTTATTTTAATGTTCTGCTGCCTTTTTTTTGGAAAGAGGTTTGTGTTGACTTACACACATACATGTAAACAACATGGCTTTCCCCAGTATGAGGTGCTCGCACACTCTTACCGCATTAAGTATGGATTTGCTGATTCCTGCCTTTAGTCTATAATTCTCCAGTAGGATGTTTAGTTTAGAGTTCAGGTCGGCTGACTGTTGACGCGACTCTAATGTCAACTCACTGACTAATTGTCTGGGATGGTGTCTTGTTTACTATAATTAGGCAAACTTCTAAAAGGAGAGCTATTCATAATGAGTGCAGTGCCTACAAGATCTTTAAAAGCTCCCTGCTAATTGTAGCACATTATCTGGTACAGCAGTTTTATTTTCAGTTAGTATAAGTGTTAGTGCAGAGCTGGAGTAGTGAAGTGCAATCCTATGGTTCTAAAAACAAACCTTTTATCCATACTTTGAGGTTCAATACTGTACCTCATCCTCTTGAAAACAGTAAAGCCAGACAACATATGTTCCCATTAAAATAGTCATGAAACACTATCCAACCACCCACTGCAGTTCACACATCCACCCACCCAATGCCCTTAACATTCGGGATAGTCAACCAGAGCATACTTCTAGCCTATATGATTCTCACACTTTGGTAAGATAAAAAAAATGTCCTCACACTGCATTTCACCACCCTCATCCATCTGCTTTGATACGGTGTCACGTGGTAAATGCTCACATTCCAAATGAGCCTCACATTATTTTTTTATTAAAAAAATCCCTCTCCATTCATCCAATCAGTTAAACATCACCACCCACCACTACCACCAAATAATCTTAATATTAAATGTAGCTACATGGTGCATGTTCCTGATCCAATTATTTTTCACATTTGTTAATTAAAAAAGACCTCACTATTCATCCAGTTTGCCACCCCTACCGATACTCTTAATACAATCCATTTGTAAAGCTAAAAATTGGGCAATGTAAACAATGACTGCCACAAACTTTTTTAACACATAGATGTAACTACTCAAAGAAAAACAAGTTGGGAATATAATATTATTATTATTATATTATTATTATTATTATTATTATTATTGTGCGTTAGGCACGGCAAGCCAGTACGTAAAAATCTACTGCCTATCATTAGCGGACCGAGTTCGTTGTGGTTATTATTGTTGTTGTTGTTCTTGTTTTACTGAGAAACATGACTGGAAACAGTACTTGTTTTTCAAAAGTTCCCTATAAACAGCATTACATTTTGGGTTGTGTTCATGTTCTGTAGCTTACACTCCCTTTCTAAACAAAAAAACATACTTTTAGTAGTCAGCAGTCTGAAAAGAAATACATAAATTCTTTTTCCTGAAACTGTAAAATATATTTCAAATTGCTGTCATCTATTGTACTTTATTTGACTACACACATTGTAAAACTGATGCTGATAAACAATGAATGCTTTTCATAAGCAAGCTGCAGAAATTGGAATGTAAAACAAGACTTTTTTATTTTATTTTATTTTATTTTATTGGGGGGAGGATCTACTTATCAAAGTTAGCATAGGCTGCAATGTTTACAGTTTGTTTCATTTTGTTACCTTTAATAACACTTAGAAAGTATGGACATTTTGCAAGAATTTATTTGGAAACTGTGACAGCACTGACTGGATTCAATGTAACAGCTGTTTGCACTTTGAAAATGTAACAAGTGTAACAAGCAAAAGTCTGCAAGCATACCATTGTGACAGTGCTAACAGACAGCCACATAGGTTCATAGGTTCATAGGTAGGTGCTAGGGTATCTGCCCGAGGGCATTTATAAGCCTAGCCAGAGTGTGTCAGCTTTCGCTGCCCCATTGATTAATTAACTGAGCCTCTGTTAAGAAGAGCCAATGAAGTGATCCCAGGGGTGTATTTTCTGTTACCCATCCACTCGTCAAGGTTTCTCTTGAAGAGTGTTAGTGAAGGGCTCTGCCTAATGTAGTTAGGAATTTTGTTCCAAAGCATGGGGAGTCTCTGTGACAGGAATCTAACCCTCCAGCATGTTCTATTTATTGTTGTGGTGAGGTTTAGTTCACTAGAGCGAGTGGCTCGCAGTGACTTGGATTTCTTTAGGTGGAGCATGTCCATTAATTCTGAGTTGGACATGGCTTTGTAAGTCAGGCAGAGATCACCTCTGAGTAAACAATATGCCACTGAGTACAGCCGGAGTTTATTCAGTCGGGCTGCATAGGACATATGTTTGAGGCTGGTAATCCTCTTGGTGAAGTACTTTTGTGGTCTTTCCAGCTGTTGGAAGTGTTTTATGAGGCACATCCCAATGGGAGCATTGTACTCTATGATGTGTCTGATGAGTGACGAGTAGAGGGGCACTATAACCTCTTTACTTCTAGATGTGGACCCTTTAGTAATTATATGGGCTACATAGAAAGATTTCCTAACTACTTTGGCAATATGATTGTCAAAGGAGAGATTACTATCTACCTGGGTCCCAGATCTCTTATTATCTCTTCTGTATTAAGGCGGCTGCCACCTATGTGATAATTCTTGGGTGTTTTGTTTTTCCCAAATGGGATGACTATGCATTTTTGGCATTTAGCTTGAGGCCATGACTTTGAAACCAGGTGTCCATCTCAGTAAGGCCCTTTTGGAGGATGTCTGTGTCAGCCGGAGAGTCAGTTATGGCTCCCAGTTTGCAGTCATCAGCGAACTTGGTTAGCCATAGTCCTCCTGTGTTTGCCTGTACTCTGAGAAGTATATGCTGAGCAGTAGGGTTCCAAGGACCAAGCCTTGTGGGACACCACTTGTGACTGGTTTAGAGTCGGACATGGTGCCCGCTATTCTTACCGTGTGAGTTCTGTCTGTAAGCCAGTTGGCAACCCATCTCGTGACATAGGGGTTTATGTTCAGGCTGGTGAGTTTTTCTATAATTCCTGAGTGGAGAATGGTGTCAAAAGCCTTGGCGAGGTCAAGGTAGGCTGTGTAAACTACCTTCCCCTCATCTATGGCCTTGGTGACTGTCTCGAAGAAGTCAACCAGGTTTAGTAGGCATTATCTGCCCTTAACAAAGCCAAACTGGGTCGGGTCAAGTGTTTGGAGGTTCCCAATGTCTTTGTTAATGAGATCCATGATGATGCACTCCATAGCCTTGCAGACCAGGCTAGTCAGGCTTATGGGGCGATAGTTACCAGGGTCAGTTGTGGCCCCTCCTTTGTGGAGCAAAATAACCGTTGCTGTGTGCCATTCCATGGGCACATAGCCTGTGGAGAGGCTGAGGTTGAACAGTGTGTTCAAGTGGGGGGTTAGTTCGTTCTGTAGTACGTGCAAGACGCAGCCTGGGACACCATCTGGCCCCATTGACGCTGTGTTTTTGGCTTTTGAAAGGGCTGTTTTCACCTGTGCATTTGTGATTTCTGGGACACTACACTTTTCCGGTATTGTTGTGGGCCCTTTTGGGGGTGAGAGGAGGGTGAAGTTTCCACTGAATCTATCTGCCAGGATGTTGGCAATATCAGTGGGTTCAGTATATTTTGTGCTGTTTTGCACTAGCTCAGAGCATATCTGTGAGTTGCCACTTAGATTCTTGACATAGCTAAAGAAGGCTTTGTGGTTATCTTTAGAATCCTTAGCTATTTTTCTTTTGAAGTTAGCCTTGGAGGATTTTATGAGGGACCTTAGTTTCTTACTGATATTGATCAGGGATGTATTTCCTTCTTAGGATTTGCTTTTTTTTTTTTGAACTAGTTTCCTCCTTCTATTGTATAGCCTGTTTATTGCAGGGGTCCACCAGACTGGTTTCCTTCTCTTAGGGGAGTGAGTCTTGGTTTTGCTAGGGATGGCATGATCCATGCATCCTTGTAGGTGCTCATAGAGTGCATTTGTAAAGGTTCCTGCATCTTGGACACTGTTATCCTTTAGCGTGGGGGCTGTGAAACTTACCACCTCTTTCTTAAGTAAAGTGAAGTTTGCTATAGAAAAGTTTTTCACTGTGGTTTCCTTGGTTGGAGGTGGTGGTGTGGTGTGGACATCCAGAGTGATTATTTTATGGTCTGATCTAACCAGTGATGGGTTGACCTCCTGTGTGTCGCCCATGTTGGTGATGACCAGGTCCAATATATTTTCAACTCTGGTAGGGGAGTTTACCAGCTGATCCAGGACATTTGAGTTGATAAATTCCAGGAAGCGCTGGACCTGGGAGTTTGTACTTGAGTAGTTTTCCCAGTTAATGATAGGATAATTGAAATTGGCCAATATCAGGGTGTTCGGTAGGACCTTCATGTTTTCCAGTGTCCCCAGAAAGGCAGAGTGGTGGTCCTGGGTCATGGAGGGTGATCTGTAGCACGCCACAATTTGCATTGCAGATTTGCCTGATGTTAGTTGCACATGGATGATCTCGGAGGTATCATGCTGCGCCACTAACCTGGAGATGTAGGTATCCTTGATGAATATGGATACACCCCCTCCTTTTGTGTTTCGGTCCATGTTCTGTGGCCGAAATGTGTGGTATGAGTTGTAGTCCAGTAGTGTTGGGGTGCTCTGTAGAGCCTTGAACCAGGTTTCAGTTACTGCACATATGTCGACATTCTCTATACTGAGGAGTGCTTCGAACACATGCATTTTGAGATTTAAACTCATGGCATTGAGTAGCATAACCCTCATTTTTTTATTTGTGCTGTTTACGGAGGTGGGTTTGACTTTTGAGCCTTGCCTAAAAAAGGCACTATGGGGGCAGCAAGACCCTTGGCCAGTATTCGAAAGCCTAGGGGTGACAGGTGCAAGCCATCTCTTGCGAAGCAACTCGGCTTGTCGAGCATGTCGTCCCAGGCTGACAGACACTGGATCCCCTTTGAATGACACCAGAAGCTTAGCCAATTGTTGAAATTGATTATTTTTTCTTTATACTGTGGTATCATTCTTGGTGAGGGCAGGATGCTACTCAGGGTCAGGGTTATACCCGCCTGAGCTACATGATCAGAGAGCTCTTCCATGTCTCTTTTCATGTAGTCCAGGGAGGTACATCTCAGGTCATTCACACCAATATGAACAATGACAGAGTCATATTTGTAGTTGTTCTGGAGTGACCTGAGTGCTTGAGTTATGTGGCAGATTCTAGTTCCCGACAGGCAGCTAACAGTAACCTTCACCTTGTCCAGCCTAGTGAGTGGGACGTCAGTGTGCCTGACTATAGAGTCACCTATTACTAGTGTGTTAGGTATGTTATTTTGCCTTAAGGGCTGTGATTGTGAGGCACACTGATTTTGTGTTTTATGTGTTGTCTGGTTTGTGATGAAAGGTGCAGGTTTTTTGGGTGTCTGCTTTGGAGGTCTGTGATGCTTTTGCAGGTTTGTATTTAGAGCCTCCGAGCATGATTTTGTGTATTTATGTGTATTTTTTGCCAGTGCCGAGGTGTGGTGCAAGTGTTAACCTTCTCCTCATGACTGCCTGTTCCAGTCTTGGGTGGAGAGAGCTTAGCCTCCAATTTAGCTATATAATTGCATCTCTCGCATATATTAATGTTTTGTGGTAGGAGGAGAGGGTTGTCTGTGTACATGAGGCAGTTGTAACATTGCCTCAGGATACCCAGGTTCACCAGCTGGACTGGAGAGTATACCTGAAATTGCCCTTTGGTCATGCCTGAATAGTAGGGTGAGCTGCTTAGTCACTTGGTTGGTGAGGGGTGAATAATGAGCCTTGCCCTGCTGGGCAATCAAATGTTGGGGTATATTAGTGTTTGCTATTAGGTCTGAGCAAGTGCTGGACCGTAGGATGCTTTTTAAGTGCTTAGGTTGAGAGTTAGACTACTTTCAAGGGAAAAACTGAAGAGGAGACTTGGTGGAGCCAGGATAAATTTAGCCCTAGCTAACCGGCACTGCCCAGATGTGCAAAATTGTGCAAATGCGGTTTTTACAGCAGGGAAATGAAAGAGATAGAAATTAGCCCAAAATGGCCTATAAACTACTAACTTCTGGGCCAGAATCACTCCTCAAGGTACAGATGGCTGCTCAAAGCTCCCTCTCTCACAGGTGAACAGCGAAACCTCCCTCTATCCAAATAAGGTATGGGCAACTCAGAAAATTGTAACACAGCCCTGAATTCAGCACTAGCCTGAAAATTGGACTATACTAGCTTAGAAAGGTGGGAAACAAGGACATTTTTTTTTTGAAAAGATAAGGCAAAAGCAATAAAAAATACACTTAAAACAGCTTTAAATGACTACAAACAGTAAAAAATACACTTAAAAAGCTTTAGATGACTACAAGAAATCAGAAAAGGCTTTTAAACAAATTACCCAATTAACCAGTAGAAAAATCTCAAAACTGAGCCCTGTTCCTATAGTCTTCAATCAGACAAGTTCTAACTGCACACTCCTACCACTGGGGTACAGGGGAACCTTCTCCAAAAAAGTGGCCTGGATTAGTGCTCAAGTTATACAAACAAAGCTAGATTCAGCACGTCTGGCTCTAGTCTATGCTACAGCAAGCAAAGCGCACCAATTTCAATAAGAAACAGTTCAAATATGCAGGCACTATGAGCCTTTAACCAGAAATTCCCAGCTCAGAAGGGCAGAGTCCAGCCTCTCCTCCCACAAGAGTGCAGACCACGAACCTTCTTAATGTAAAATAACTGGCCTGAAGCCCAAGTGCTTAAACCAGAACTACTACACTTTTAGAATAACAGACACTGAGCCTTCAATCAGCAGTTCCCAACTTAGAAGGATGTAAGCTACCTGTCCTACCACAACAGTGCAGACCACAAACCTTCTTAATGTAAAACAATTGGTCTGAAGCCCAAGTGCTTAAACCAAAAGGCTTAGAATGATAGCTACACGTCAATCAGGTTACTACCAAGCAGTGATAAATACAACTGAATACTTTTAAGAAGGCCTGGATTAGTGCTCAAGTTATGCAAACAAAGCTAGATTCAGCAGGCCTGGATCTAGTCTATGCTACAGCAAATAAGATGCAACAATTTCAGTAAGAAACAGTTCAAATACGCATGCACTATAAACCTTTAACCAGAAATTCCCAGCTCAGAAGGGCTGAGTCCAGCCTCTCCTCCCACAAGAGTGCAGACCACGAACCTTCTTAATGTAAAATAACTGGCCTGAAGCCCAAGTGCTTAAACCAGAACTAATACACTTTTAGAATAACAGACACTGAGCCTTCAATCAACAGTTCCCAACTTAGAAGGATGTAAGCTACCTGTCCTGCCACAACAGTGCAGACCACAGACCTTCGTAATGTAAAACAACTGGTCTGAAGCCCAAGTGCTTAAACCAAAAGGCTTAGAATGATAGTTACAACAAGCAGTAAGAAATACAATTGAGTACTTTTAAAATGACGCAAAAGCAAAATAAAGTATGAAGAAACACAGATACAGTAAAAGCAGATGAAAAAAAGTTAAATTTTTTTTTTAAGTGAGCAAATGAGATGGGCCCAAGAGGAGTATACAAATGCAAATTTACAAGATGGGTGGGCAGTTTCAAAGCCACTAAGATTAACATCAAAACAAAAGCAGAGAGGATGGGTGGGAAACTAACTGAAAAAACAGAGCCACAACTTCCAGCTAGATAGTACTCAATGCAACACAAATAAATCAATTTAAATGCTGTATTATTTGAAAAAGTAGAGATAAAGATTTACTTAAATTCAATTATACATCCAGTTGATTGCATGTAGGTCTTAGCTGGCCAAAGCTCAGAGTTTAAGCAGAAAATAATCCAAAATGTACCACTTATATAAGGCAGAAACCGAATAAGTATGAAGTGAACTACCCCCACTTATCACTGGCTATTCAGGAATTCTAACAAGCATTAACTGAAAAGCAGAGCCACAACTTCCAGCTAGATAGTATTCAATGCAACACAAATAAATCAATTTAAATGCTGTATTATTTGAAAAAGTGCAGATAAAGATTTACTTAAATTCACGTATACGTCCAGTAGATTGTAGGTCTTAGCTGGCCAAAGCTCAGAGTTTAAGCAGAAAATAATGCAAAATGTACCACTTATATAAGGCAGAAACCGAATAACAATGAAGTGAACTACCCCCACTTAACAGTAAAAAATACACTTAAAAAGCTTTAGATGACTACAAGCAATCAGAAAAGGCTTTTAAACAAATTACCCAATTAACCAGTAAAAAAATCTCAAAACTGAGCCCTGTTCCTATAGTCTTCAATCAGACAAGTTCTAACTGCATACTCCTGCCACTGGAGTGCAGGGGGACCTTCTCCAAAAAAGTGGCCTGGATTAGTGCTCAAGTTATACAAACAAAGCTATATTCAGCAGGCCTGGCTCTAGTCTATGCTACAGCAAACAAGGCGCACCAATTTTAGTAAGAAACAGTTCAAATATGCAGGCACTATAAGCCTTTAACCAGAAATTCCCAGCTCAGAAGGGCAGAGTCCAGCCTCTCCTCCCACAAGAGTGCAGACCACGAACCTTCTCAATGCAAAATAACTGGCCTGAAGCCCAAGTGCTTAAACCAGAACTACTACACTTTTAGAATAACAGACACTGAGCCTTCAATCTGCAGTTCCCAACTTAGAAGGATGTAAGCTACCTGTCCTGCCTCAACAGTGCAGACCACAAACCTTCTTAATGTAAAACAACTGTTCTGAAGCCCAAGTGCTTAAACCAAAAGGCTTAGAATGATAGCTACACTTCAATCAGGTTACTACCAAGCAGTAATAAATACAATTGAATACTTTTAAGAAGGCCTGGAGTAGTGCTTAAGTTATGCAAACAAAGCTAGATTCAGCAAGTCTGGATCTAGTCTATGCTACAGCAAACAAGATGCACCAATTTCAGTAAGAAACAGTTCAAATATGCAGGCACTATAAACCTTCAACCAGAAATTCCCAGCTCAGGAGGGCAGAGTCCAGCCTCTCCTCCCACAAGAGTGCAGACCATGAACCTTCTTAATGTAAAATAACTGGCCTGAAGCCCAAGTGCTTAAACCAGAACTAATACACTTTTAGAATATCAGACACTTAGCCGCCAATTAGCAGTTCCCAACTAAGAAGGATGTAAGCTACCTGTCCTGCCACAACAGTGCAGACCACCGACCTTCTTAATGTAAAACAACTGGTCTGAAGCCCAAGTGCTTAAAACAAAAGGCTTAGAATGATAGTTACAACAAGCAGTAAGAAATATAATTGAGTACTTTTAAGTTGACGCAAAAGCAAAACAAAGTAGGAAGAAACACAAATACAGTAAAAGCAGATGAAAAAAGTGCAACTTTTTTTGTTGAGTGAGCAGATTAGATGGGCTCAGGAGGTGTATCCAAATGCAAATTTACAAGAGGGGTGGGCAGTTTCAAAGCCACCAAGATTAACATCAAAACAAAAGCAGGGAGGGTGGGTGGGAAACTAACTGAAAAAACAGAGCCACAACTTCCAGCTAGATAGTACTCAATGCAACACAAATAAATCAATTTAAATGCTGTATTATTTGAAAAAAGTAGAGATAAAGATTTACTTAAATTCAATTACACATCCAGTTGATTGCATGTAGGTCTTAGCTGGCCAAAGCTCAGAGTTTAAGCAGAAAATAATCCAAACTGTACCACTTATATAAGGCAGAAACCGAATAAGTATGAAGTGAACTACCCCACTTATCACTGGCTATTCAGGAATTCTAACAAGCATTAACTGAAAAAGCAGAGCCACAACTTCCAGCTAGATAGTATTCAATGCAACACAAATAAATCAATTTAAATGCTGTATTATTTGAAAAAAGTGCAGATAAAGATTTACTTAAATTCACGTATACGTCCAGTAGATTGTAGGTCTTAGCTGGCCAAAGCTCAGAGTTTAAGCAGAAAATAATGCAAAATGTACCACTTATATAAGGCAGAAACCGAATAACAATGAAGTGAACTACCCCCACTTAACAGTAAAAAATACACTTAAAAAGCTTTAGATGACTACAAGCAATCAAAAAAGGCTTTTAAACAAATTACCCAATTAACCAGTAAAAAAATCTCAAAACTGAGCCCTGTTCCTATAGTCTTCAATCAGACAATTTCAAACTGCACACTCCTGCCACTGGGGTGCAGGGGGACCTTCTCCAGAAAAGTGGCCTGGATTAGTGCTCAAGTTATACAAACAAAGCTAGATTCAGCAAGCCTGGCTCTAGTCTATGCTATAGCAAACAAGGCACACCAATTTCAGTAAGAAACAGTTCAAATATGCAGGCACTATAAGCCTTTAACTAGAAATTCCCATCTCAGAAGGGCAGAGTCCAGCCTCTCCTCCCACAAGAGTGCAGACCACGAACCTTCTCAATGCAAAATAACTGGCCTAAAGCCCAAGTGCTTAAACCAGAACTACTACACTTTTAGAATAACAGACACTGAGCCTTCAATCTGCAGTTCCCAACTTAGAAGGATGTAAGCTACCTGTCCTGCCACAACAGTGCAGACCACAAACCTTCTTAATGTAAAACAACTGGTCTGAAGCCCAAGTGCTTAAACCAAAAGGCTTAGAATGATAGCTACACTTCAATCAGGTTACTACCAAGCAGTAATAAATACAATTGAATACTTTTAAGAAGGCCTGGAGTAGTGCTCAAGTTATGCAAACAAAGCTAGATTCAGCAGGCCTGGATCTAGTCTATGCTACAGCAAACAAGATGCACCAATTTCAGTAAGAAACAGCTCAAATTTGCAGGCACTATAAGCCTTTAACTAGAAATTCCCAGCTCAGAAGGGCAGCGTCCAGCCTCTCCTCCCACAAGAGTGCAGACCACGAACCTTCTCAATGCAAAATAACTGGCCTAAAGCCCAAGTGCTTAAACCAGAACTACTACACTTTTAGAATAACAGACACTGAGCCTTCAATCTGCAGTTCCCAACTTAGAAGGATGTAAGCTACCTGTCCTGCCACAACAGTGCAGACCACAAACCTTCTTAATGTAAAACAACTGGTCTGAAGCCCAAGTGCTTAAACCAAAAGGCTTAGAATGATAGCTACACTTCAATCAGGTTACTACCAAGCATAATAAATACAATTGAATACTTTTAAGAAGGCCTGGATTAGTGCTAAAGTTATGCAAACAAAGCTAGATTCAGCAGGACTGGATCTAGTCTATGCTACAGCAAACAAGATGCACCAATTTCAGTAAGAAACAGTTCAAATATGCAGGCACTATAAACCTTTAACCAGAAATTCCCAGCTCAGAAGGGTAGAGTCCAGCCTCTCCTCCCACAAGAGTGCAGACCACGAACCTTCTTAATGTAAAATAACTGGCCTGAAGCCCAAGTGCTTAAACCAGAGCTAATACACTTTTAGAATAACAGACACTGAGCCGTCAGTTAGCAGTTCCCAACTAAGAAGGATGTAAGCTACCTGTCCTGCCACAACAGTGCAGACCACAGACCTTCTTAATGTAAAACAACTGGTCTGAAGCCCAAGTGCTTAAAACAAAAGGCTTAGAATGATAGTTACAACAAGCAGTAAGAAATATAACTGAGTACTTTTAAGTTGACGCAAAAGCAAAATAAAGTAGGAAGAAACACAAATACAGTAAAAGCAGATGAAAAAAGTGCATTTTTTTTTTTTGAGTGAGCAAATTAGATGGGCTCAGGAGGTGTATCCAAATGCAAATTTACAAGAGGGGTGGGCAGTTTCAAAGCCACCAAGATTAACATCAAAACAAAAGCAAGGAGGGTGGGTGGGAAACTAACTGAAAAAACAGAGCCACAACTTCCAGCTAGATAGTACTCAATGCAACACAAATAAATCAATTTAAATGCTGTATTATTTGAAAAAAGTACAGATAAAGATTTACTTAAATTCACTTATACGTCCAGTTGATTGCATGTAGGTCTTAGCTGGCCAAAGCTCAAAGTTTAAGCAGAAAATAATCCAAAATGTACCACTTATATAAGGCAGAAACCAAATAAGTATGAAGTGAACTACCCCTACTTATCACTGGCTATTCAGGAATTCTAACAAGCATTAACTGAAAAGCAGAGCCACAACTTCCAGCTAGATAGTATTCAATGCAACACAAATAAATCAATTTAAATGCTGTATTATTTGAAAAAGTGCAGATAAAGATTTACTTAAATTCACTTATACGTCCAGTTGATTGCATGTAGGTCTTAGCTGGCCAAAGCTCAGAGTTTAAGCAGAAAATAATGCAAAATGTACCACTTATATAAGGCAGAAACCAAATAACAATGAAGTGAACTACCCCCACTTAACAGTAAAAAATACACTTAAAAAGCTTTAGATGACTACAAGCAATCAGAAAAGGCTTTTAAACAAATTACCCAATTAATCAGTAAAAAAAAATCTCAAAACTGAGCCCTGTTCCTATAGTCTTCAATCAGACAAGTTCTAACTGCACACTTCTGCCACTGGGGTGCAGGGGGACCTTCTCCAGAAAAGTGGCCTGGATTAGTGCTCAAGTTATACAAACAAAGCTAGATTCAGCAGGCCTGGCTCTAGTCTATGCTACAGCAAACAAGGTGCACCAATTTCAGTAAGAAACAGTTCAAATATGCAGGCACTATAAGCCTTTAACTAGAAATTCCCAGCTCAGAAGGGCAGAGTCCAGCCTCTCCTCCCACAAGAGTGCAGACCACGAAACTTCTCAATGCAAAATAACTGGCCTGAAGCCCAAGTGCTTAAACCAGAACTACTACACTTTTAGAATAACAGACACTGAGCCTTCAATCTGCAGTTCCCAACTTAGAAGGATGTAAGCTACCTGTCCTGCCACAACAGTGCAGACCATAAACCTTCTTAATGTAAAACAACTGGTCTGAAGCCCAAGTGCTTAAACCAAAAGGCTTAGAATGATAGCTAAACTTCAATCAGATTACTACCAAGCATAATAAATACAATTGAATACTTTTAAGAAGGCCTGGATTAGTGCTAAAGTTATGCAAACAAAGCTAGATTCAGCAGGCCTGGATCTAGTCTATGCTACAGCAAACAAGATGCACCAATTTCAGTAAGAAACAGTTCAAATATGCAGGCACTATAAACCTTTAACCAGAAATTCCCAGCTCAGAAGGGTAGAGTCCAGCCTCTCCTCCCACAAGAGTGCAGACCACGAACCTTCTTAATGTAAAATAACTGGCCTGAAGCCCAAGTGCTTAAACCAGAACTAATACACTTTTAGAATAACAGACACTGAGCCGTCAGTTAGCAGTTCCCAACTTAGAAGGATGTAAGCTACCTGTCCTGCCACAACAGTGCAGACCACAGACCTTCTTAATGTAAAACAGCTGGTCTGAAGCCCAAGTGCTTAAAACAAAAGGCTTAGAATGATAGTTACAACAAGCAGTAAGAAATATAATTGAGTACTTTTAAGTTGACACAAAAGCAAAATAAAGTAGGAAGAAACACAAATACAGTAAAAGCAGATGAAAAAAGTGCAATTTTTTTTGAGTGAGCAAATTAGGTGGGCTCAGGAGGTGTATCCAAATGCAAATTTACAAAAGGGGTGGGCAGTTTCAAAGCCACCAAGATTAACATCAAAACAAAAGCAAGGAGGGTGGGTGGGAAACTAACTGAAAAAACAGAGCCACAACTTCCAGCTAGATAGCACTCAATGCAACACAAATAAATCAATTTAAATGCTGTATTATTTGAAAAAAGTACAGATAAAGATTTACTTAAATTCAATTATACGTCCAGTTGATTGCATGTAGGTCTTAGCTGGCCAAAGCTCAGAGTTTAAGCAGAAAATAATCCAAAATGTACCACTTATATAAGGCAGAAACCAAATAAGAATGGAGTGAACTACCCCCACTTATCACTGGCTATTCAGGAATTCTAACAAGCATTAACTGAAAAAACAGAGCCCCAACTTCCAGCTAGACAGTATTCAGTGCAAAATAAATAAGTCAATTTAAATGCTGAATTATTTGAAAAAACTGCAGATAAAGATTTACTTAAATTCACTTATATGTCCAGTTGATTGCATGTAGGTCTTAGCTGGCCAAAGCTCAGAGTTTAAGCAGAAAATAATGCAAAATGTACCACTTATATAAGGCAGAAACCAAATAACAATGAAGTGAACTACCCCCACTTAACAGTAAAAATACACTTAAAAAGCTTTAGATGACTACAAGCAATCAGAAAAGGCTTTTAAACAAATTACCCAATTAACCAGTAAAAAATCTCAAAACTGAGCCCTGTTCCTATAGTCTTCAATCAGACAAGTTCTAACTGCACACTCCTTCCACTGGGGTGCAGGGAACCTTCTCCAAAAAAGTGGACTGGATTAGTGCTCAAGTAATACAAACAAAGCTAGATTCAGCAGGCCTGGCTCTAGTCTATGCTACAGCAAACAAGGCATACCAATTTCAGTAAGAAACAGTTCAAATATGCAGGCACTATGAGCCCTTAACCGGAAATTCCCAGCTCAGAAGGGCAGAGTCCAGCCTCTCCTCCCACAAGAGTGCAGACCATGAACCTTCTTAATGTAAAATAACTGGCCTGAAGCCCAAGTGCTTAAACCAGAACTACTACACTTTTAGAATAACAGACACTGAGCCTTCAATCAGCAGTTCCCAACTTAGAAGGATGTAAGCTGCCTGTCCTGCCACAACAGTGCAGACCACAAACCTTCTTAATGTAAAACAACTGGTCTGAAGCCCAAGTGCTTAAACCAAAAGGCTTAGAATGATAGCTACACTTCAATCAAGTTACTAACAGGCAGTAATAATTATAATTGAATACTTTTAAGAAGGCCTGGATTAGAGCTCAAGTTATGCAAACAAAGCTAGATTCAGCAGGCCTGGATCTAGTCTATGCTACAGCAAACAAGATGCACCAATTTCAGTAAGAAACAGCTCAAATTTGCAGGCACTATAAGCCTTTAACCAAAAATTCCCAGCTCAGAAATGCAGAGTCCGGCCTCTCCTCCCTCAAGAGTGCAGACCACGAACCTTCTTAATGAAAATAACTGGCCTGAAGCCCAAGTGCTTAAACCAGAACTAATACACTTTTAGAATAACAGACACTGAGCCTTCAATCAGCAGTTCCCAACTTAGAAGGATGTAAGCTACCTGTGCTGCCACAACAGTGCAGACCACAGACCTTCTTAATGTAAAACAACTGGTCTGAAGCCCAAGTGCTTAAACCAAAAGGCTTAGAATGATAGTTACAACAAGCAGTAAGAAATGCAATTGAGTACTTCTAAGATGACGCAAAAGCAAAATAAAGTATGAAGAAACACAAATACAGTAAAAGCAGATGAAAAAAGTGCAATTTTTTTTTTTTTGAGTGAGCAAATGAGATGGGCCCAGGAGGAGTATCCAAATGCAAATTTACAAGAGGGGTGGGCAGTTTCAAAGCCACCAAGATTAACATCAAAACAAAAGCAGGGAGGGTGGGTGGGGAACTAACTGAAAAAACAGAGCCACAACTTCCAGCTAGATAGCACTCAATGCAACACAAATAAATCAATTTAAATGCTGTATTATTTTTAAAAAAGTACAGATAAAGATTTACTTAAATTCACTTATATGTCCAGTTGATTGCATGTAGGTCTTAGCTGGCCAAAGCTCAGAGTTAAAGCAGAAAATAGTCCAAAATGTACTACTTATATAAGGCAGAAACTGAATCACAATGAAGTGAAATGCCTCACTTATCACTGACTATTCAGGAATTCTAACAAGCATTAACTGAAAAAACAGAGCCACAACTTCCAGCTAGATAGTATTCAATGCAACACAAATAAATACATTTAAATGCTGTATTATTTGAAAAAGTGCAGATAAAGATTTACTTAAATTCACTTATATGTCCAGTTGACTGCATGTAGGTCTTAGCTGGCCAAAGCTCAGAGTTTAAGCAGAAAATAATCCAAAATGTACCACTTATATAAGGCAGAAACCAAATAACAATGAAGTGAACTACCCCCGCTTATCACTGACTATTCAGGAATTCTAACAAGCATTAATTGAAAAAACAGAGCCACAACTTCCAGCTAGATAGTATTCAATGCAACACAAATAAATCAATTTAAATGCTGTATTATTTGAAAAAAGTGCAGATAAAGATTTTCTTAAATTCACTTGTACATCCAGTTGATTGCATGTAAGTCTTAGCTGGCCAAAGCTCAGAGTTTAAGCAGAAAATAATCCAAAATGTACCACTTATATAAGGCAGAAACCGAATAACAATGAAGTGAACTACCTCCACTTATCACTGGCTATTCAGGGGTTCTAACAAGCATTAACTGATAAAGCAGAGCCACAACTTCCAGCTAGATAGTATTCAATGCAACACAAATAAATCAATTTAAATGCTGTATTATTTGAAAAAGTGCAGATAAAGATTTACTTAAATTCACTTATACATCCAGTTGATTACATGTAGGTCTTAGCTGGCCAAAGCTCAGAGTTTAAGCAGAAAATAATGCAAAATGTACCACTTATATAAGGCAGAAACCGAATAACAATGAAGTGAACTTCCCCACTTATTACTGGCTATTCAGGAATTCTAACAAGCATTAACTGAAAAAACAGAGCCACAACTTCCAGCTAGTTAGTATTCAATGCAGCACAAATAAATCAATTTAAATGCTGTATTATTTGAAAAAAAGTGAAGATAAAGATTTACTTAAATTCACTTATACGTCCAGTTGATTGTATGTAGGTCTTAGCTGGCCAAACTCAGAGTTTAAGCAGAAAATAATTCAAAATATACCACTTATATAAGGCAAAAACTGAATAACAATGAAGTGAAACTACCCCCATTTATCACTGGCTATTCAGGAATTCTAACAAGCATTAACTGAAAAAACAGAGACACAACTTCCAGCTAGATAGTATTCAATGCAACACAAATAAATCAATTTAAATGTTGTATTATTTGAAAAAAGTGCAGATAAAGATTTACTTAAATTGACTTATACATCCAGTTGATTGCATGTAGGTCTTAGCTGGCCAAAGCTCAGAGTTTAAGCAGAAAATAATCCAAAATGTACCACTTATATAAGGCAGAAACAAAATAACAATTTAGTGAACTACCCCCACTTATCACTGGCTATTCAGAATTCTAACAAGCATTAACTGATAAAACAGAGCCACAGCTTCCAGCTAGATAGTATTCAATGCAACACAAATAAATCAATTTAAATGCTGTATTATTTGAAACAAGTGCAGATAAAGATATACTTAAATTCACTTATACATCCAGTTGATTTCATGTAGGTCTTAGCTGCCCAAAGCTCAGAGTTTCAGCAGAAAATAATCCAAAATGCACCACTTATATAAGGCAGAAACCGAATAACAATGAAGTGAACTACCCCCACTTATCACTGGCTATTCAGGAATTCTAACAAGCATTAACTGAAAAAACAGAGCCACAACTTCCAGCCAGATAGTATTCAATGCAACACAAATAAACCAATTTAAATGCTGTATTATTTGAAAGTACAGATAAAGATTTACTTAAATTCACTTATACGTCCAGTTGATTGCATGTAGGTCTTAGCTGGCCAAAGCTCAGAGTTTCAGCAGAAAATAATCCAAAATGTACCACTTATATAAGGCAGAAACCGAATAACAATGAAGTGAACTACCCCCACTTATCACTGGCTATTCAGGAATTCTAACAAGCATTAACTGAAAAAACAGAGCCACAATTTCCAGCTAGATAGTATTCAATGCAACACAAATAAATCAATTTAAATGCTGTATTTGAAAAAAGTGCAGATAAAGATTTACTTAAATTCACTTATACGTCCAGTTGATTGCATGTATGTCTTTGCTAGGCATAGCTAAGAGTTCAAGCAGAAAATAATCCAAAATGTATCACTTATATAAGGCAGAAACCAAATAACAATGAAGTGAACTACCCCCACTTATCGCTGGCTATTCAGGAATTCTTACAAGCATTAACTGACAAAACAGAGCCACAACTTACAGCTAGACAGTAGTCAATGCAACACAAATAAATCAATTTAAATTCTGTATTATTTGAAAAAAGTGCAGATAAAGATTTACTTAAATTTACTTATACATCCAGTTGATTTCATGTAGGTCATAGCTGGCCAAAGCTCAGAGTTTAAGCAACATCGACATCCTCCTGTGACATCCTCCTTACACTTTAGTTTTCCTTTTCCTTAAAAAAAAAAAAAAAAAACAGACCAACCAGTTAGCACCCCTACCTCATACTCGAGTACCTTCTACAAACTTGCAGTACAATATGCTTCCTTGGGCAGAAAACCATTCTTATACAAAATCACAAAAGACCATTTATAAATTTCTTAACATCTTGAACGCAGATGTTGATCATTGAGAATACTAGCACATCAACTCATGAACTCTACAACTGACATTGTGCAATTTTTGTCAGAAAATATGGTCTCACACATTGACTAAAATGTCACATTTTAAGAAGGAATTGTACTGTGTTACATCAGGATTTATTACACAAATGCCAAAATGGGTAGTCTGAAAGTTGTATTTAAATATTTTACCTGCCAAAGATACAAATCTGTTTTTAATCTGGCCACTTTTCCTTGTATAACATTACTATCATTTGACATTTTTACATCAAATTTGCAAAACACAACATGTAAGTGGATGGGGATGTCAGTGCACTGCGCTGTATTTGAATATTTCCATCCCAAAATATTTCAGACTGGAAACCTGAATCATCCACAGTGGTTGTAAAATCACATTTTTGAAGAAGCTACACAATGAATGTGAGAATTCATAATACATCTGACAAGATTATTATTCTGAATATTTTGCCTTTAACTGTCATGCTCATTGCACATTGTACACATTGTACAGGGTCATCCCTTACCTGTATGAATTCATATGGAGTGCTCATTGTCCCTGGTCACATACCAACTCCCTTTTTTTTTTTTTTTTGCTTCCCATGCTCATCGTCTGGCTGGTCACAAGACTCCATCTATTTATACTCTAAGTGATCAAGGGCCAACCAGAACACAGCCATCATCCAGGCAGCCAACACAGGATTTTGTGGTGAGTGCCAACTATCTGCATGCTCACAGATGCTGAAGGGCCTTGTATGTAATGGGCCTTGCTGACAGCATGTCACTCATTATTGTGGATGATATAACTCCTCCAAATGCAATACCCTGTTCTGAGATCTGCAGTCACCAAAAGGAATTTTAGCATGAATTGTGGCCTTGAACATGCACAGCCCACCCCAATGAGAGAAACAAACAAAAAAGTATTATATTATCACTGCCACCCTTTACCAGCTCTACTCCATTGCCCAACCCATTAAGTGAACCTAAAATGTTTGGGTCATAGTCAGGCCTTTATCATTCTATGTCATGGAGCTGACATCCCAATCTTTTAAATTAATTTCAGTGTTTTTACACCTGATCAACCCCCCCCCACACACACACACACACACACACACACACACACACACACACACACACACACACACACTTCCTAAAATTGTGGTCAGAGCTCAAAGCCCATGTTCACCGCTTTCATTCACTATATTCATACTTAGTGCTTGTAATCCAAGGTCATCCTCTTCTTACCCTTAAATCCATAGTCAGATTCATGCTGCTGTAAAGAGTGGCACAATGCTCAGTGCTGGTGTTCCACATCTCCAGGATCTCAGGTGTTGCACCTGCTCTCTGTTGCTGTCTTTGTGCTTTTCAGGCTGTCTTTGTGTTTGAGGGGATGTCTTCCAAATAACTTAGCTGTACTCTGCCTTTGAAAGACTTGCAGTTGATAATCTATTCTTAAATTCTCTAAACATGCTAGTTTATATTTGTCATTGTTACCTAGGTTGGATTGTTCAAGACCATCATCTCCCCCCAAAAAAAATCTTAACCAGTGCTTCTTACCTAAGGTCTGTCCTACCAGTTTCAAATAACACATAACTCCAAAAATGGATTAATGTTCCACCTGGTCTGATGTCTGATTGAAAGTAAAGTTGACAAAAAATAATGAACACAGTAATTTATTCTACCTGGCTGCTTCTGGACAGTACATTACAATTAAGCTACAGAGACCTTCTTTGTAAACTATTGAGATTTGATTGTGAGAAAAGTTACAGAAATAGTAATCACGTGGTTTCCAGCTTCCACACAATATATTACAACCTTTTTTGCACTCCTCTGAGCTGAATTTGTTTTAGACTAGGTTGGTCCCAGGGTAAAGGTAGAGGATGGGGTTCTTCTACTAATTCTGTGTCAAAATCCATTAAAATAGTCCAGGAATGTGGGAACCACAAAACAACCCAGAAGATGTTAGTATCTAAATGGTCTGTAATATATTTTATATCTTATTTTTTAAAATATAATTGCCTGTTAACTGTTCATATTTTTACTGGTACCAGAAGAGTTATGTATGTGCCTTGCCAATATTATGTCCGCAGACAAAAAATTATAGCTGGCTAGCTCTCCTTGTGAGCCATTCCGAGCCCAGCTTATTACCCCATGTGAGAATCAAACTCTGCACCTTATCCCTATAAGTTGAACACTTCAACCACTATGAACACACACACACACACACACACACACACACACACACACACACACACACACACACACACACACACACACACACACACACACACACACACACACACACACACACACACACACACACTTTCTCAAGTTGCATGCTTACATACAGACAAATTAAGCGAACACTGATTCACCTATAGCATTACTTTGAGGTGTTGAAGGAAATACATTAATAAAATCCACACAGATACAGCAAGGACATGAAGAAGGAGCCACAACCAAGAACTTGCCAGAGAACCATGCACTGTGAGATAGCAATGCTACTTGCTGCTCCACTGAGATAGTAATATGTTACTTTTATACAAATCCCACCCAGACCACCAAAGATAGCCACTTATTGTGTACAGTGTTGTCTGTGATGGAAAGTGAAAGAAATAATAGCCAACTTGTTTCTCTTAAATAGAGACACATGCATATGTAAACATACAGTGGATATAAAAAGTGTACAAACCCCTGTTAAAGTGCCAGGTTTTTGTGATATAAAAAATGAGACCACAATAAATCATTTCAAAACTTTTCCCACCTTTAATGTGACCTATAACCTGTACAATTCAATTGAAAAACAAACAACCCTGTTAGGAGAAAAAATATAAAAACTAAAAAAATGTACAATAAGCTGGTTGCATAAGTGTGCACACCCGTAAACTAATACTTTGTTGAAGCACCTTTTGATTTAAAACCAGCAACCACTCTGACTCCAATAACTAATGCCCAAACGTTTATTCACAAAATCACAGTAAAAAAATAAAAAATAGAAATCAGGTCAAGCGCTTTCGTATTATCACTTCTTCAGAACAAATTCATCACTCACAACTCTGCCTTATATAATAAATTAACAATCCCTTAATTAGGTACAACCAATCTTTTAAAGAGACATACAAAAATTGTATCAAACTCTAAGAACAACAGTGTGCAATATATAATAGTATCAAAAGGTACAGAAAAAAGAGAATATTCATTAAAACAAATATGTATATGTACCCTAAAATTTTACGTTTTAATGCCCTATATTTTAATTCATGTTTAATACTAACATGTTCATTTAACCCTGGGGTTTCACTAGCAGTAAGTCTTAGTTGCCATTTAACTTCAGCCCTCAATAATTTATTATTCCAATCACCACCTCTAAAATCATGTCCTACCAC
The DNA here is from genome assembly GCF_019279795.1 of Protopterus annectens. NCBI lineage: Eukaryota > Metazoa > Chordata > Ceratodontiformes > Protopteridae > Protopterus > Protopterus annectens. Next base: position 1,812,109,073 of record NC_056737.1, on the reverse strand, counting down.
TTCTAATATCCCAAACTTAAAACTATGACTAGGGAACATTTTTACATGTTTATACAGGGCATTTTTTCATCTTTTTTCTTTATACTATAACAGTGCTCATATATCCTCCTACTCAACTTTCTCTCGGTTTTACCTATATAGAATATAATACCTATATATTCACCTTCTGATGTAATTACAGCATTCACTCTTCTGGGGTACACACCTGCCATCAATTAAAGAGACTCTGATTAACCCCCAAAAAAGTTCAACTGTCCTAGTAGGATTTTCCTGACATTTACTCAGTTGCCTGCTACAGCAAAAGCCATGGCTCACAGAGAGCTTACAAAGCATTAAAGGGATCTCATTGTTGAAAGGTATCAGTCAGGAGAAGGGAACAAAAAAAAATGTACAGCATTGGATATACCATGGAAGACAGTCATCAAAAAGCAGAGAAAATATGGGACAACAGTGATGTTGCAAAGAACTGGACATCCCTCCAAAATTGATGAAAAGACTAGCCAAAAACTGGTCAGGGAAGCTGCCAAGAGTCCTACAGTAACACTGAAGGAGCTGCAGGAATTTCTGGCAAGCACCAGTTGTGTACTACATGTGACAATAATCTCCCTTATTCTCCATATGTCTGGACTATGGGGTAGGGTTGCAAAACAGAAGCCTTTTATTACACAGAAAAACATCCAGACCCAGCTAAAATTTGCAAAACAATATATCAAGTCTCCCAAAAGCATGTGGGAAAATGTATTATGGTCTGATGAGACCAAGGTTGAACTTTTTGACTATAATTCCAAAAGGTACGTTGGGTGCAAAAACAACACTTCACATCACCAAAAGAACACCATCCCCATGGTGAAGCATGGTGGTGGCAGTATCATGCTTTGGGGTTGCTTTTCTTCAGCTGGAACTGGGGCTTTAGTCAAGGTGGAGGGAATTATGAACAGTTCCAAATACCAGTCACTTTTGGCCCAAAACCTTCAGGCATCTGCTAGAAAGCTGAAGATGAAGAGGAATTTCAACTTTCAACATGAAAATGACCCCAAGCATGCATCCAAATCAACAAAAGAATGGCTTCAACAGAAGAAAAGTAAAGTTTTGGAATGGCCCAGCCAGAGCCCAGACCTAAATCTAATAGAAAATCTGTGGGGTGACCTGAAGAGGGCTGTGCACAAGAGATCCCCTCGCAATCTGACAGATTTGGAGCACTTTTGCAAGGAAGAGTGGGCAAATATTGCTAGGTCAAGATGTGCCATGCTGACAGACTCCTACCCAAGAAGACTGAATGCTGTAATTAAATCAAAATGTGCTTCAACAAAGTATTAGTTTAAGGGTGTGCACACTTATGGAACCAGCTTATTGTACATTTTTTATTTTTTATATTTTTCCCCCTAACATATTGTTTTTCAATTGAATTGTACAGGTTATAGGTTACATTAAAGGTAGGAAAAGTCTTAAAATGATTTATTGTGGTCTCATTTTTATATCACAAAAACCTGTCATTTTAACAGGGGTGTGTGCACTCTTTATATATACTGTAAGTTGTAACAATGATCATTTCACACTGGATTTGAGCAAATACAATACATTATGACACAATGTTTCTGCCAAACCAAATCAATGACTGTTTCATCATCATCATCATCATCATCATCATCATCCCCCTTTTTCCCATTTACATGGGGTCGGGGTATCGTATTAACTGTCACCAACTCTCTCGATTCAGTGCCACTCTCCTGCCTTCTTCAACACTCATGCCTGACTGTCGCAGATCTTCTTTCACACAATCCATCCACCTCTTTGCTGGACGCCCTCGCTTCCTCTTACCTTCTTCCTGTCTGTCCCAAATCTCCCTCACCAGATTGTCTTCTGCTTGTCTACACATGTGCCCATACCATCGTAATCTGTTCTCTTTGATCTTTTCTGCAATTGGAGCTACTTTGGCTTCTGCTCTTATGTCCTCATGTCTTCGCCTGTCCCGCAGTGTGCATCCTACCACCTTTCTCAGGCACTTAATTTCCATCACCTCTAGCTTCTTCAACTGTTCTGCCTTTACTGCCCAGGTTTCTGTACCATACAGTAGTACTGGTCACACCACTGTCTTGTACACCTTACTTTTCAGCTTCTTTGGCATTCTTCTGTCATAGACTACACCTGATACTCTATGCCAGTTGGCTGCAGCCCTCTGATTCTAGCTTTGACCTCTTCATTAAGACTTTCCTTCTCCTCAACCACCCTTCCAGATTCTTGAAGCTGTTTATCTGTTCCACTATCTTCCCATCTATCTCTATTCTCAGCTTCTTCTGATTTCCCAGTCTGCTGCCATTACCACTGTCTTATCTGTGCTTAGTTTCATCCCATGTGCCTTCAGATTTGCATTCCATTCTCCTATCCTTTGCTGAAGTTCTAGATCAGAGTCTGCCTGTAATGCCACATTGTCTGCATACAGCAGCTTTGTTGCTCTGACCCTCCAACCTGTTTGCTGATGTAGTCCATTACCAGTATGAACAGCAGTGGGCTCAGAGCTGAACCCTGGTGTACACCCACTCCCACTGGGAAGCCCTCAGTGAGGCCAAACACTGTTCGCATTGAGTCACTGGGTCCTTGTACATAGCCTGTACTAATTCTACCAATGTTTCTGGGACTTCAAACCACCGCAGTACTGCCCAGATCAGCTTTCTTGGGACCTTGTCATATGCTTTCTCCAAGTCTAGGAAAGCCCAGTTTGACTCTCCTCTTCTCTAGTTTCTTCTCAAGTATCTGTTTCAATGCAAACATCGGGTCAATTGTGCTGCATCCTGATCTGAATCCGAACTGTTCATCTCCCATCTTACATTCTACTATTCTGCGTATCCGTTTATCAATCACCCTCTCCAGAACTTTCATGCAATGTGGTAGGAGTTTGATGCCTTTGTACTGTCCACAGTTGTGGATGTCACCTTTGTTCTTGTACACTGGCATGAGTATGCTTATTCTCCAGTCATCTTGGATACGCCTTTCTCTCCACACTGCAATGACTGTTTAACTACAAGCAAACAAAAGCAAGGGTAAATCACTTTTATCCACAGACAGCCTGTGTACCCATCAATTACTGCCACTTTATTGACTATGTATACCTCAAATGTCTGATCGTGATTGAAAAAAATCCAAAATTCTTTTCATCTCAATGGTAGTTTTAGGTGAAATATAACCACATGCCAGTGCAATCCTCCTTCCCTGCCAATAACCCCTAATAACCAAAAATCAATCATTATTGTCATTTGTCTCCTCTTCTATCACTATAGGAATCCCTCTCACAATCAGTATTATTACCTCTTTGCTTTTTTCCCTGATACTCTGCTGAATAGCCATTCTGAAGTCCTTTGCCAAATTCACATGCTCATTTCTATCCAAATGTGTCTCCCTTATAATCAATACTTGTACCGTATGCTTATTAATCTAATTCAGTACTCTACTTTTTTTCTATATCTGCAATGCCATTAACATTCTATACTAAAATTGATAAGGAAGTAATTTTGGTAAGCAGCTATTACTTTCACATATTCTACAAGATAGTTCTTTTAGATATATATTTTTAACTTGCAGCTTACAACTACAAATTAATGCTTGGCAGTCTAATCTTGTATGCAGTCACTGTTTCTCCTCTCTGTTTAAAACCATATTACATTTCCCAGACCTTTTGCTTCAATACAAATACTCAAGAAATAAGAAACTAAAATTATTTTGAAACCTTCAACCTCTTTTAACTCATAACAAACATAAAACTATATACACTTTTCAAAATGGGAAGTTACCCCTACTCTTATGAGAAGTTGCCTCAAACAGCCAGCTATATCCATAGGCTTTACCTGGTCTAAATTTAGGTTTAATCATACTGGAAGTGCATGCCAGCACCTGCATTACTTCTTGCACAGATACCACTCGTCCTTGTCCTGACTCTATTTCCCTCACAGATATGAAGAACTGCTTACATGCTCTCAGTTAACTGATTTTTAGCCTTAAGAAAAGGTGCATTTAAGCTAAGTCATGCACTGCTATGTTTAATAAGCAAGTATTAAGACTGTTAGAGACGCAACTACCCGCAAAAGCATTTACTTCTCCCATATCAAGCTTCCATTTATTTTCACTGAGCTGTTCACCAGTTTCCCTTTAAATTATAATCCTGAAGTTTCTTATACAGATGCCTCCAAGCACATTTTTTATTCATTTCCTGATTAACAGCCTGCAACTATAGACTCACCATCTTCAAATACTCTCCTTTTTATGGAAAAAAAAAGAACGGCTAATACCTTTACTAATGCAAGACAAAGCTCTGTTTAAATACTAGAAAATTAAAACGTTTCATTTCTCTTTTTAACCTAATTTAAAAAAAAAAATCCCTTTTCTGCTGCATAAATTAAGAACATTAATCTATACTTCCACCTGTATAAAAAGAAATGATTATATTTTAAAACACATATTTTATGATCAGAACATTTTTTCTTCATCACCCAGCTGTCCAAGGATGAAGGCTATGAACTGTTAACAAGATGCTTCCTGTTGTACAGGATTTGATTCTCTCAGCCTTTGTTTGCCTACTGTGTGATCTTGGGCAAGTCATTTACCCTTAGTCAGAGTTTTGGGACAACTGGGAATTTAGGCTAGGAACCTTAATGATCTCCTGGACTGCATGCCTAGTAATTACCTAAGATAAGCCATATAAATCTTAAGAAGGCACAAAGTGAGCTATAGACAACAGAGATAGAGTTGTTGGGGCAACCATGGAACATAACAGCTGTACCGTGCACTCCTACTCTTAATTAATAAATTACCTTGCTACAGGGTAACTAACGACAAAAATAAGTATTCAGCTATTTACTAGTTCCAAGGACTTTTAGAACATTTGTTTAATGAAGTTAGCACCTTGTCACATTTTGGATGGTCTCTTAATAATGGATTTTAATAGATTTTACAGGCCTGATATTATTTATGCAGTTTGCCCAGAAAGACAAGGAAGAGCATGCAACACAGAGTTTAAGAACCTTTTGATACTCCTACCCATTGTGGATGTCTTATTTGAATGCATAGCAATGAACATTGTCGGTCCACTTACAAAATCAAGTAAGAGCCATCATATTATCCTGGAATTATCAATTATGTAACAAAGGTTCCTGAGGCAGTACCATATACAGAGTCAATACAAATATCACAGCAAAACAGATAGCACTGCTTTTTTGTAAGGAAGGAATTCCATGAAAAAATCTTACTGACCAAGGTACCCCATTCATGCCCAGAGTAAAGCATAAGTGTTTTCAGGTTTTTAAAGTGTAACAGCTAAGGAGATCTGTATATTATCCTCAAACAGATGAACAAGTTGAGTGCTTAAAGTCCATGTTACAGAAGATTATAGGAATAGATGGGGGAAAATGGAACTAACTGCTTCCATATCCTTTCTTTGTTTTAAGAGAAGTACTTCTTCTTTTGTTTTTTCCCAGTTAGGGGTCACCACAGCAGATCACCTGTCTGCTCATGATTGGCAGTGGAGTTTTTACAGTGTCGAGTTGCCAGCCCAGCACCCAACCTTCCATGGAAGGCACACACACAGGGCCAATTTAGAGTATCCAATCCACCTACAACATGTCTTTGGGATGTAGGAGGAAACCGGAACACCCAGAGGAAACCCACGTGACCACAGGGAGGACATGCAGACTCTGCACAGAAGGCACCCCAGCCAAGGATTGAACTGGAGAACCTCTTGCTGTGAGGTGGCAATGCTAACCGCTGCACCACCGTGGCCACCCTGTTTTAAGAGAAGTATTCCAAGCCTCAAATGGATTCTCACCACTTGATGTACAGAAGACATCCCTGAAGCTATCTAGATATAGCAAAAGAAACAAGGGAGAAGTAATATATCTCTGTTGTAAGTATGAAAAGTAATTTTTGAGACTGCAGGACAAGTAAAGACCTATAATGCCAGTTGTAAGAGAACATAAGAGAGAACATAAAAAGTTCTCACAGCATCTATCGACAAGAGTAGCAGAAGATTCCTGATGCCCTGGCCAAATTTCTCCTAATAATGTGAATATCAACCAGAGTCTCCCCTGAAAAGAGGCCATTTCCCAGTAGGGCAAACCAAATCAACAAAGAATAAATAAATAAGATAAAATAAAACAATGCAAGCAGCACAACAGAGAACATGTAATAAAAATGCTTGTCTCTGAGAATTCAAACCAGGAGATAAAGTACATGTGGTAGCACCTACCTGAAAATAAATTATTTACTAAGTGACAAGGACTTTTTAAAGTTATAGAAAAAAGTATCTGAGAAATTATAAGGTGATGCAATTAAGGAAAAGAAGACCCAAACATTTGCACCATATAAATGTTTTGAAGCGTTGAAGAGAAACCAACGTTTCTGTAGTTAAGTATGTTAGAATCCCTATAACATGTCCCAAAGTCAAAATAGGAGAGATATTATCCATGTCTAAAAAAATAAACAGGAAGAACAATAATTTGCATTTAGGAATATGGACATATTCCCAGAGCTGCCTGTTAGAACAAGTAAGGCACAAGTGTTGTCAGTTTTATAAAGTCCAGGAGATAATTAACTATGCTTACAGGAGAGGTTAGAATCTCCATAACATGTCCTGAAGTCAAAATAGGGAAGATAATTATCCACATCTGAAAAAAAAAACAGGAAGAAAAGGAATTTGCACTGAGGACTAGACATATTGTCAGAGTTGTATGGTAGAACTAATTTAATCCAGCACAACCCAGAAAATGAACCTACTGATAAAGTACATTTGAAACCATACCAAATATCAAAATCAAAATGACAAGCAGTCAGGAAAATTCTTACAATTTGGGTCGCAGAATAATTCCAAAGTGAGTATAATAGTCTCATAGTCCTAGTTTTCAGACCTGATGGGTCTGTAAGGTTTTGTAATGACTTTAGAAAACTAAATGTCATATCTAGGTTTGAATTATATCCTATGCCTTGAGTTAAAAAAAATGATTGAAAATTGGGAATGGCTATGCATCTGCATACTTTGGACATAAAAGTTATTGAAAAATTCCATGAACTATAGAAGCTAAGGAAAAGATGGAATTGTATACACCTGATGAACTCTTCCTCTATAGAGTTCTGTCTTTTGGTGTCAACAGAGAATCCACAATGCTCCAGGGGCTGATGGACATGATTCTAAGGCCCAGCTGGGGACATTAGCATATTTTCTGAAGTCTGGGAAAACCATCTTCCTAAAGTCAATGACATTTGTAATTCTCTGCAGCAATTTAGCCTTTTCACTAACCCACCTAAGTATGCATTAGGCATGGCAAAAGTCCACTATTTGAGCTATGTAATAGACCAAGAGATTGCGAAACCACAAGCTAAAAAAGTTGAAACGCTTCAGAAGTAGCTTACACTAACTGCAAAAAAAAGTAATCCTTTTGTGGCCTGGTTAATTATTATCACAAATGAGTCCATAACTTTGTGACTACCACTAGTCCCCTGACTAACTTAACCAACAGTAAGGCTTCGTTGAAAGTTGAATAGAATGTTGAAGCTGAACAGCACTGAAAAGTCTGCTATCTTTGGAACCTAAACTAATAGTTCCTCACTTCTACAAATAGTCCTTGATAAACATTAACACATTTGAAGTGTCCAGTATTATCTTGGGGGGGGGGAGAGTGAGGACATTTCTTATTTTACATAAGCAAAAAGAATGGACCGTCACCACCTTCAAATGTTACTTGCTAGAAGGAGAGTTTGTGCTTGTATAGACCGTACACCTCTTTAATAGCTTTATAAACAGAAGGACAATAATGCTAAACTGTCTCATTGGGTCTTAATCCTCCAATCCTACAACTTGGGAATTAAATATCATCCAGGATGCAGCCACCTTAATGCAGGTGGTCTCTTTCAGACATACAGTCCACCCACTGGGGTTTGAACCAAAGGTTTTAACTGGAGAATCATGTGGCTTAGTGGTCACTGCTGAATATAGACAGCACAATATCGTTAAGGCTAAGACAGACAGGCATACAGGGGTAAGGAAAGATAGTAATGGGAATCAGCTGCAAGAAGAGAGAGTTCAGGCCCATTAACCTGCCAAGCGTTAGCCTGCAGATTCTAGGCCTCTGGGTTAAAGAGAATCTGCAGGGGAATTTCCAGTCTAAGAGAAGCTGCGCCTGAAACATGAAGAAGGAATAGCAGTGCTCTTCTTTGCTGAGACGCTGATGGATTGCCCTTCCTGGTGGGTGAAAAGAGTCCTGGAAAGAAAGGACAATGCTGTGTGAGTAGTGAGAATTTATAATTCAGCTCTGAGATTAATAAAACACCATTGTGCATTTCAGGACACTGTTCTTGTGGAAGTGACTGTGAAGGTATCAAAGTATATGTAGGATTGCACTTTGTTTTTTGTTTATTCCCCAATTTATTTTATCCTTGTTTATAGGTAGCTACTAGGCTTGCAGTCCACAGGACCATTGAGGAGCCTAACCCAAATTCCCCATTGCCATCAAACAATCTCTAGTTATGTGACTTGCTCAAGGTCATACAATGGGCAAATGAGGGCTGAAGGAACCAAACTCAACTCCACAGGAACTACAGCTCACAGCCTCAACCCTCTATGCCAACTGCCAAGTAATGAACTGTAAATAAACTTCCACTTTGAAATTAAGAACCTGACTGCTGGTTATGAAAGACTTATTTATTTCAGATATACTCACTTTCCAGAAGGTAGTATGCATTATGTTACACTGATCATTTTAGGTTCATAGTTAGTTGGCATACCTCTGATGTACCTAGCACAGTCTTTCAATGTACTTAGAGCACTGCTTGTCTAAGTGACTTGTTCAGAGTCACACAGCAGGCTAATGGAGGCTGAGGTAATCAAACCATGGACTACAAGATACAGCTTGTTAATAGTTCATAGCCTTAATCTTCTATGATAACCTGAACTCTGTACTAAGTGTATCATAGAGTTTTACATCCAATAATACAATTTTATCATATTCAAAAAGCTTTTAAAGCTTTTTGGCAAATGCAATGTTCAGTCTTATTTTTATGTCTAACTCTTGAACTATATATATATATATATATCTTTCTGATGTATTCAGTATTCTTCCAGATCAAGATAATTTAACAGAACTATTGGCTCTTGATACCCGATCTTCCTTTTTCTGTGTGGTTTTTTGTGCTTTTTATCCCCATTGGCTCCCAGCCTTAAGTTTTTCTGCAGTCAGTTGCCCCATTCATTCACCAGTGGAGCAGAAAACAATTGCAGGAACCCAACATCCCAGCAGATATCAAGGATTTTACTTACTGTTGGCCTCAACCTCTCCCTCAGTGGCTGGTATGTGTATGTGCATATTCACAAACACATGAGGCTCTGTAATACTTTCTGCTGTGTGCTTGTATGTTCCTGTATATGCCCATGACGGCTATTAGATGATCACTGATTGGCAGCAACAAACAGTAATAATGCTCTTTATAAATGCACTCAACAATGTCCAGGTGGTTCTAACTATTTATGTGGCATAGTGGATATAGTGTGAAGGGATGGTCGAGAGGGCTGGTGGGAGAATAGATTAGAAAGAAGTGAACTGCAGTGGCAGCTCAAGTTGAATGCTACAGCACCACCAGGACAGTACCTCCCTTCTTCCAGTTTTAAAGTACAAAGCTTTAGAGGTTTAATAGTATATTATACCTGAGCTCTCTTTTCCTGACTCATCTTTGATATTCTATAGCAAGATTTTGTATTTATTTTATTGTTATTCATTGTTTTTATTATGGTGTATTTTAAATAAAACAATGTTTTTCATGTAATTATTTCATTTTATAGGACAATGTAATTATTGGTTAATTGTTGTTAATTAATAGGCATTATTATTTGATTGGAGACTATATAAATTACATTGGTTCACTTGTTTACTGGTTCTGATGAAGTCCCAGAACAGTAGGGATGAAAGACCAGTTAACGTTATTTTTATTTTTTACAGTGGTTATTAAAGTTTTTGCCTCGCATTCCGTACCTCTTTGTGTGTTGTTTAGTTCAAGCACCAAACATATATACACAGCCAATATGCTGCATGTAGTGCACATATCTCCAGCATTTTGCAACAGGCTGGACTCCCTCCTCCCCCCATTAATGATGAGCTGGTGTTAGCGTCTTATTCGCACCCTCTCCCATCCAGCTCCTCCAGTGCATAAACCACTAATAAATCTCAAGTTATTTGGGTCACAGTCAGGGCTTCATCCCTGTGTGGCATGGAGCCAAGTTTACAAGTAATTCTCCTTTTGGGACAATTCTTGCTGAGTTACAGCTCTGCTTGGAGATATGACATGTGCAGGCTCTCGCTGCACCTCTTGACTATTACATTTCCCACAGTTTTTATTTTCTTGTGAAATATTGGTTATAACACTTCTGCTTGCTTGTCTTCTCTGGACTTTCAAGTATTTGCCATGTAAAAATATGTCATATTTCGCCTATAAAGCTTTCTATCTTCTCCATGAACAACAGACAAGCCCAGTTTTGGATGTTTGGCAAACTACTTCATGTTCTTCAAACTTACCCGTGATAATCATTTTGCTCTCCAGCTTGTAAGTCTGTTAGTCTTTTGAGGCTTCTGTCATGATGGTGTTTCTGTCCCTGCTGATTTCCACATTTTCTTTACTCTATTAATTTTCATTTTTCATAGTACAGCCAAGGAAGGTAATCTGCTATTTAACCTTCTGCCAATTAATGACTGAGCTGTTAAACCAGGTTACTACAGTGTACTCTTCCCACACTGCAAGAACAGCATAATGGAAATGCCCATACCTAACTCTACTACTTTGTGCTAGTTTACTGTTTGTACTGATAGACGCACACATATCTACACAGATCTACTTCACAAACTCGAAGTTTCAAAACTTTGAACTGCAAATGGTGAAGACCATAAGATCAAAGTTTTGAAACTTCGAAATTGTAATAAAAAAAAAAAAATAAAAAATATTTTTTTTTTTTACATTTTTGCAGGGGGGGACCTCCACACCCTTCTGCTAAATAAATATATCAATGCCAAGATTGCACTACAGTGAAGAAAATGTTAAATTTCCAGTTCTGCCATGTATGGTAATCTCCATTCAAAACATTCCAAGTTACAAAACTTCAGTCTTATGGTCTCAACCATTTGCAGTTCAAAGTTTTTAAACTTCAAGCTTGTGAAGGGAATGCATCTACACACATACACACACTAACACATCCCCACCCTCATGTCTTCATTGAACTTACCTGTACTGCAGATGCTTCTGTAGAAATATATGGGTGGCCACTGCCCTTTAATAGCGTTCACTTTTTCTCTCAGTCGCCACAGCGGAGCTCCGGTCCGCTAATGATTGGCAGTAGATTTTTACGTGCCGAGTTGCCAGCCCTGACGCACAACCTTCAACAAAGGTACGCCCATTCACGCATGTCTCCACACAGAAGACGCTCTAGCTGAGAATCGAACGGGACAACGTCGTACTGTGAGGCGACAACGCTACCGCAGCACCACCACCGCAGCTAACAGTGGAAAATTACACAGCTAAGCAATGCTCTAAATTGCTTGTCAGCATAAATTGGGAACAGCAGCCATTTTCAGGGGAGAGAACAAAGTAACGGCATTAGTCATACTCCTGGATTTTTGCATTAGCATGCAGATTGACCAGCTTGACCGCCCTTTACACTGAGGCCTCCACCGGTGGAAAACCTCAGCAGTTTGAAGGTCTAAGAATCACAAAAGATTACTGCAAGTTTGAAAATGGCTGTGTTATGGCTTTCTGCTCGTGGTAAGCCTTTATTAATCCCAGGATCCCAGGGTATATGTCTGGATTTCCACTCAATCACAAATCTTTTTAATTCCTAACTTTCTGTTGTGTACCCCTTTGCCAGATATTTCCAGTCTTAAGAATATAGACTTTAATGCATTAATCACAGTTTCACTTGTTATGTCTATCAATTTGATTATATCAGGAAAAATGGAATAATAATCTACACTTAACAAGATACATGCTTTTTAAATGAGAACAAATCTATGCCTCCTTTGCCATGCAGAAGAAGATGCAGTTCACTACTAGAATGACCATGGGTCATATCAATTCTTTTCGATTGCTAAGGTATGCACTGCAGATAGTATAATTCAACACTACTTTTTTTGTTTGAAGCAACATTCCTGTTTAATATATTATATATCTTGCTTTTTCTTTGTACTTTACTATTCCCAGATGTGATTCATATACCCTTTCTAGCATTTGTTTTCTCAGTGGATTTGAAACTTTTATTTTTTCATTGACTATTAAAACTTGGAAGAAAAATACGATTTTAGTTGATTTCTATACTGATGAAGCTTTGCCCAGGCTAACTTTTCATTGTAACTTCTTTCAGTAACTCTATTTTTAAAACAGCATCAGAGCATTTTTTTGTCATTGGTAATTATATTATTATTCAAAGAATCTTAAGTATTTCTAACATTTCTTCATGTTTCTCAGATGGTTATGTTCTATTCAACATATCTACTATGTATTTGTCTTCTATTGTACTTTCAGATCATATCTCTGCATTAAGTTACATTTTCTGCAATATAATGAATGCCTAGAAAAAATAATTTTTGAACATGCTTTGCAAGAGTTAATGGCCTGTCTCTACCTGAAATGCATTACCACAAATATATGATCATAGGATCATAGGAAATAGAAGGCTATTAAACTAGAGGCCATGTGTGCCTTACCAATAACCACCTTCAGGATCTATCACTTTTTTCAAGGGGGACAAGACTTGTAAGGCCTGTAGTGTATTTTAGTGTACCCATTTAAATGTCTAAGATATGTTTGAAAGCAGACATAATTTCACTGCTTGACTCTTGAGGGGACCCTATTCCAGTTAAAGGAGATGCGCAAGGTGATGAACCTGTCTCTCCATTTAGTTTTGTTTATTTCCAGATGTAGATCCACATCTCTTGTTTTAGTGTTAGCTGTACGCTTTGACACATTGAGAAAAGGATGGTCGCATGTAATAAGATCTGTGGGGGCATGGAAAGCAAGGCAGAGGTCTCACCTCAAGAGTCTATATAATACTGAATGCAGTGAGCGTGACTTCAGCCTTTCCTGCTAGCTAAGATTCATGGGGCCTGAGATTCTTTTTGTTACAAACCTCTACAGTCCTTTATATGTCTAGTAAGATATATGCCAAAGGGTGCATTATGTTCTATAATGGGTCTAACCAAGGCAGGGTACAGGAGAACAATAACTTCCTTTGTTTTGCTAGCAGTGACCTTGGTGACTAATTGTGATATATAGAAGGACTTCTTGATTATGGTTGCTACAAGGTGATCATAGGAGAGGGAGCCATCTACCTAGGTCCCCAGGTATTTGATTACAAATTTATTGAGGAGTAGGGTATCACTTATTCAGTATCATTCATCATCAACCCCCTTTTTCCCATATTCTACATAAGCTCTGGGTATCATGTCAGCTGTCACCATCTCTCTCTATTCAGTGTCACTCTTCTATCCTCATCGACACTTATGCCTTACTGTTGCCGGTCTTCTTTCATACAGTCTATCCTCCTCTTCGCTGGATGCCCTCATTTCCTCTTACCTTCTTCCTGTCTGTCACAAATCTTCTTCACCAGCTTGTATTCTACTTTTCTGCACATGTGCCTGAACCACTATAGTCTGTTCTTTTTCACCTTTTCTACAATCGGAGCTATTTTGGCTTCTGCCCTGATGTCCTTATTTCTTCTTCTTCTATCCCACAGTGTGCATTACCACTTGTCTCAGGCAATTCATCTCCATCACCTATAGCTTCTTCGCCCACTATTTTGTACAATTTACATTGCAGCTTTTTTGGCATTCTTCTGTCATACGCTACCCTTAACACTCTTTGCCAGTTAGTTACAGCCCATCTGACCTCCTCGTTCAGACTTCCCTGCTCCTCAACCACTCCTCCCAGATAGATGAAGTGGTTAACCTGTTCCACTATCTCAATTCACAGATTCTTCTGATTCCCCCCATTTGCTGTCATTATAGTTACAGAGTCTTATCTCTACTCAGTTTCATCCTATGTGCCTTCAGTTTAACATTCCATTCCTCTTTCCTTTGCTGAAGTTCTTGCTCAGAATCTGCCTGTAATCCCACATTGACTACATACTGCAACTTTGTTGATCTGTCCCCTCTGACCTGTTTGCTAATGTAGTCTATCACCAGTATGAACAGCAGTGGGCTCAAAGCTGAACCCTGATGTACACCCACTCACACTAGGAACCCCTCTGTGAAACTGAACACAGTCATTGGATACTTTTACATAGTCAGCACTAATTCTATCAGTGTTCATGGGACTTTGAACCACTGCAGAATGCCCCAAATTAGCTTTCTTGGGACTTATCATATGCTTTTTTGAAGTCTAGGAATGCCCAGTTGGACTATTTCATCATCTTCAACTTTTTCCAACTATCTGTCTCACTTTAAACATTGGGTCAGTTTTCTGTATCCTGATCTGAATCTTACTTTCTACTGCTCTGCATATTCACTTATTAATCACCCTCTCCATAACTTTCATGCAATATGAAAGGAATTTGATAGCTCTATACCTGCCCAGTTGTGAATGACCTGCTTTGTTCTTGAACACTGGGACTAGTATGCTTATTCTCCAGTCTGTGGTATACACCTTTGTCTCCATACTGCTATGAGTACTCTCAAGAGCCATTTCTCCTCTGTCTCACCCAACTTCTTTACCATATCTGCTGTGACCTCTCAGCCTGCTGCTTTCCCTGACTTCATTTTCCTTAGTGCTGTTCCTACTTCTTCTAGGATGGGCTCCTCCTCTTCTTTCATTATAGGTTGCTTCTGGGGCAGTACAGCTTCTATGGGGTTTTCTTCATTCCTTCCATCTGCCTTTCATGTCCTGTGGACCAGTGAACAGGTTTTTGCTGGCTATCTTCTTTATCTTTCTGTAGTTGTCTTGCAACCTGATAGAGTTTCTTGGTGCCATCTGCTGAATCACTTTCCAAAAGATGGAAGAGTGCCTCTGATAGCTTGTTCTTTGATAGTGCAACTCCTCTCTTAACATCTTTGTTAGCAAATCAGTTTTCCTTCCCAGCCTGGTCTGTTTTTTCTATCTCCCACTTTTCCCTCCTAGCCTGTTTTGTCTTCTCTATCTCTCACTTTTTCCTGCATTCCTTTTTTTTTTCTTTTGGTGACTTCCTGGACTTCTGCATTCAGCCACCAGCTTTCCTTATGTACCTTATTCCCATACTTGGCTCGACTGCATATCTGTTCTGTAGTCCTCACACTTGCTGTTTTGAGGTGCTGCCATACTTCTTCAACTCCACCTATTTTCCAGTCAACCTCCAGGCCTTCTGCCTAGTCCCTGTTGACCTTAGAGCCTTCTCTGACTGCAACTTGCAGCTGTTTTAAGCAACCACTGGTTTATACTGTGGGATGACTGTTTCACTTGGGATGACTTTGCAATCACTAATTCTACCCCAGTTCTCTTTCATTACTAGGAGGAAGTCTACCTGAGTTGCATGCTGGCTACTCTTGTATGCGATCTTGTAACTGTCTTTTTTGCTGAACTTTGTGTTGACCACCATCAAGCCATTAGCCAAACTGTAGTCTAGAATGGTCACTCCTTCTTTAGTCCTGTTGCTCCACCGTGAGGACCCAGGCAGTTTTCATATCCTGTTCTGTCTGTCTGATATGTGCATTCAGATCACTCATTATCAACATCAATTCCTGTTGTCCTGCTTTATCTAGTAGCTCCTGCATCTCCTGCCTAAATGCACTCTTCCTCACTATTACAACTCTGCTGTGGAGCATAGCCATAGGCTCACTGTTTTCTGAAGGCTATCCTTCACCACAATTCCCACACCATTTCTAGTGTGTCCTCCTCCTTTTGACTAGTAGGCTCTGGATCCCAAGCCAAGTAGCTTTGCTGCACTGCCCTTCCATTTTGTTTCCTGGATACATAGGATGACCAGCATCCTCCTTACCATCATCTCATCTAATTCCAAGCTGCGTCCTGTTAATGAACTTACATTGAGAGTAGCAATTCTTAGCTCATGTTTGACAGGTTGATTGGTTTTACATCCAGCTTTTGCTCAGCAGAGCTCTCTGATAACCTAGGCTGGGCAACTAGATACCAGCCGGTCAGTAGCTTATTTTTCCAGGACTGCTGGGCTTTATGGTAGGCACACACTGGCCAATAGGGGCACATACACCCCTCCCACCAATAGCATGAGTCTCTGGCATATGTCAGGTCTTTGACCCATTTATGATTGGCAAATACCCATGCCCATTTGGTGACATTAGTCAATGTGACCAAATCATCAAGAGCTGTACTTTACACCATTGAGTGGCTAGCCCTGACATAGTACATAATCTATGATCTGTGCTCTCCTACCTTGAGAATACTGAGCACCACAACTGATTTCCAAAGTGGTTGTTCTATACAACTCTTCCCCCACAGGCACCATCTAGAGTCTGTGCTTTTGCCCACAACTTTATTCCTTGTTATGTCTGAGGTGGAAACACTCAAGGGAGGTGGGGGAGACACAAGGAGAACATGCAAACTCCATACAGGCATTGGCTGGAGGTCAGAATCAAACCTTGTGCATGGTAGGTGAAGACCTTAACAATTATGGCAACTGGTCTTTTGCATCATTGATACAGTAGGTACGACCAATTTGTTATTTTACAAAGATATGATACTCCATTTCTCAGCATTTGGTTTTACCCCTTCTCAGTGTTTTAACACATGATAATTCCACTTGAAGGGAATGTGTATCATTTGTTGATTTGACAACAACACCCATCTTGCAATCATTGACAAACTTAGTCAGCTGTGGATCCTTGCTGCCAGTGTTGAAATCAAGGAAATGTTTGTGTCTTTCAGCTTTTTCCTGGTTAGGAGTCACCAAAGCGAAACTCCAGTCCGCTAATGATTGGCAGTAGATTTTTATGTACTGGATTACCGGGCCTAATGCACAACCTTCAACAAAGGAACGCCCATTCATGCATGTCACCACACAGAAGACGCTCTAACTGAGAATCGAACGGGCAACGTCTAACTGTGAGGCGACAACGCTACCGCAGCACCACCACCGCGGTATGCTGAAATCAGGGAAATAAATGTCAAAAAAGAAGGGGGCTCAGTATAGACCCTGGGGAATGCCATTGGTCAACTTTTCCATAATGGAGGAGGCATCACTGACCCTGATAACATGAGTACTGCTCTTGAAGCAGTTTGCAATCCATCTTACCACATAGGATCTATTTTTAAAACAATTAGCTTGTTAACAATCACATGGGTAATTGTGTGAATTATTCCTTTGTTTTCTAACATAGCTGAATAAGGGCTTATAATTATCCTTAGCCTCAGAAACAAACCTCCATTCATGGGAGGATTTGAGGATATTAATTACTACCTTTGGCTTCTTGGTGAGGCTTTGAATATTTTCTCTGTGATGAGTGATTCTGGCCTTACAAGGTAATCTAAGTAGTTTCTTCCTTCTGTTGTAAAGTTTATTTATATTTAATGATTACTGTGGGAGGGTATTGAATTTGCCACTGTATTTAGTCCTAATGGGGCAGCCCTATCAATGCATTTATCTAAATGAGCATAGATATCCTTTGTGTAGGTGACTGCATATCCCCCAGTTACATTTTATGGCTAGCATGGGGGAACTTTGTGATTTTGTTGTATAATCTTAAAAAGTTAGCTTTTTTGAAGTGTCTAAAGGGGATAGTGTTGAAGACAGTGTGAGAGGATGTTGTGAGGGTAAAGATAACCAGCTGATGATCAGATTTAACAACTGACGGAGAAACCATGGGTAAGGAGTAGACCAGAGTTGATTTTGTGAGAACTAGGTCCAGGATATTTCTACTCCTGGTGGAGGTTTAGACAATTTGATCCAAGGAATTCTCATTCACCCAATCTGAGAAACCCTGTGCAAACCAGATGTTAGAAGTATAAGTACTCCTGTCTATGGAAGGGCAGCTGAAGTCACTAAGACTTAGAAATTCATTTCTAATAGAGATGTTTTCTAGGAATGCTGCTGTACTACTAACATTTCAACCACCTTCCCCAGTCTAATATTATTATAATTCTTCTTTTCGTTACTTTAATTGTTAGAAATTGAAGCAAATATTACAGTATCCTTTTCAGTGCTATATTTCTGTTTGCAACACAGAAGCCTGTATCTATTTCTAATGAATGAACACTGTGTATACATATGCAAGTCATGTACATGTTTTGTTTCTGAATGATGTTTATGCAAACTGTTGCAATTTTTTTCTTTCACGTATGTACTCTTACCTGTATTTTGTATTCCTCCTTATATCACTTTATATCACTTAACTGTATTTTATATATATATGTCAAAACTGATGTCAAATGTGGAGCTTTTCTCCCCAGCCTCTGTTGAAAAAGGGTTTGGAAAAAGGATTTTCAAAGTCGGACTTTAAGATAAATATAAAATAAATAAATAAACTTATGGTTATTTGGGGCCATGGAAAGGGAATTGTAACAAGCTATACATTTATTTATTTATTATTTATTATTTTTTTGGAAGGTCTAACTTACTTAGTGTAAGCTGGAGTTCAGAGCTCACTTGGAAAGTCATTGGGTATCACTTTAGAAAGGATGAACTTCCTGATAAAAATGGAGACATTGCCACTATTCCTGTGGCATCAAGGTGTGAGAATTGTCTCAATGCGTTTGAACTATATCTCAGTCACTACACAAAATGTCTTCAGATTGGACGGTTCTTTTTACTCTTGGTATGGATAAGGGCCACCTTGATGATGTCTAGTTGTTTATTTGATTTGTTGGTTAGGTTGGTAATGTTCATTCGATGAACTCTGCCTAAAAACAGCACAATGGAGACTTTGTCCAGTATACATAAGTTTTTGAACAAGAGATGCAGCCCATTCTTGGAAAAAAAAGTAGGGCTGTCAGTCATCTCATTCCAGGGGAAACACATACTGGACTCTCCAGAATGACACCAGCTACTTAGCTAACTGTTGAAACCAATTATCTTTAATTGAGTCTCGACATCATTTGCAGCAAGGAGAAGATACCACTCAAGACCAGAATCTTATCCATGATGGAAGTATGTGTAGCAAGTTCCAGCAAATCCTTCTGCATGTCTTCCATGGGTTTTTGTTCTGGAGAGTTCAATCTAATGGGGACATGGGTGCCCTCAGAATTTCTTGTGGAGGGGTGTGTGCAAACCCAGGAGCCAGACCTCCAGTGTATATCTGTTTATGTGTGGATAATCAAGAACTCGTGCTGTATTCCACACTGTAGTACAGAAACTGACAGCGTCTCTGTGGATTTATAGTGTTATGAAATAAGACCTCAAAGGAACTGTAATATTGAACTTGTTAATGTAAAAATTATAACGTTACTAGGCAATTGTAATTTTTAAAACCAAAAACTAAATGTACTATATTGTTGTAAGTTTCTGCACATACAGTTTGTGGGGTCTCTGTCTGCTCCACAAACACAGCAGCAACAGTGCCTTTCTTGGTACCTAGTTAACAATTTAATAAAGCTGTGATCCAATTTTTTGATGTCCACCCCTAGCAGTAGAACTGGATCAAGGTGAACTGGGGTCCTACAGAGTAATAGATTGGGACCCCCCCCAGAGCAGCCCCTCCTGTGGCAATCCCCTACTCCCCAAAGCAGCCCCTCCCAGCCATTCCAGTGTTCTATTACTTGGCTATTTCTTCCCAGTTACCATAAACACTGTTCAAACCTCTCAGTGTGTATACTGCTTTCTTATTTACTTCTACAATGATTACAGATATTGAAATAAAATATCACAAACACTATTAGCCATTTGCTAAACAAACAATACAGTCTCACTATGAAAATAGACTTAGCATGAGCAGTAAACTTATCTGGCCTTGAAACTCACATTCATTGAAACAGCATTAAAACTCACATTCAAAGAAAATGCATCTGGCCAGAGGAGGATTAAGTTTACCTTTGGGCTGTTTTCAAACCATAGGCTCCTTGCACACATTTTTAGGGCCATGCATACATGTATGTGTTCTTTGATTCACCTTTCTGATTATATTAAATTATACTCCTATAATATAGCACCACTTGTTAGAGCGTGTTTTAAATTTGTAGTTTTGAACATTCTTTCAGTAAGTAATGAAACAAAATGTATGAACCAATAATGGCAAAACTACCCTTTTATGACAATTTCAACCATAAAAGGCCACTCAAACATCTGCCATTACAATCCACCAATATCAGTCTATAAGCACAATCTCTGCAGATGTAAAATTCATCAGAATAACTCCACATTAAAGAAAACTATAACTAATGAAAAGGTTGCTACTGGCAAACAACTCTACATTTCAGTGTATCATCTACAAATTCAGTGCCTCCTGAAGTATCAGCACTCCATCTGCATGGTGTGGGAGTAGAATCCACAGCCTTCTGCACCAAAGGCACTTATGCTACTAACACTAATTCTACAGTGCAAACAGTGACTACAGTTTGCTAAAGAAAACAGTTAGTTGCACATTGAAGAGAGTTAGCAAGAGCAACAGTAAACTTCTCTTCCTTTGAAACTCACAATTCCATGAAAATGCACTGAAACTCATAATCCATTGAAAATGCACTGAAACTAATAATTCCCTGAAAATATACTGAAACTCAAACTCACAATTCCATCAGCAGACTGGTAGTTGGTGTAGATGATTCAGGTTCTTGTCTCCACTGAAGCTCACAATTCCTTCAACAGTCTGGTAGTTAGAGTAGAAGATTCCAGCTCTTGTCTCCACTGAAGCTTACAATTCCTTCTTCCATCTGGTAGTTGGTGTAGAGGATTCAGGCTCATGTCTCCTGTAACTAAGTTTTAGGGTCAAGCCTGATCAGGTTAATTGACTAACCTGCCTCCCCACCAACTAGGGCATTACATACCATACCGCCATACATCTCAACCTCTTAGCATAAAAAATCTGGACAAAGCCTAAAATAACAGGGGGACAAAAGCCCAAAAATAGGGACAAAGTTTAAATATTCTTCTTACAGACCCATATATATGTATGTCATTATTTAGTAACTTTAATACTCTGTGAATTGCCAGAAAACCACAAATTTTATGAGGAATAGGCCAAAAATATGAGGCACAAATCTGGACAGTTGAGGGTATACATACCTCTCAACCTCTTAGTGCAATAAATCTGGACAAAGCCTAAAATAATGGGGATACAATGGCCCAAAACAGGGACAGATTTTAAATATTGCTCATTTTAACATAGTTGCTAGAATAACAGGATTTGTTTTAGCATACAATTTCTGATGTATATGAAGTCAAACTCATATATATGCCATTATTTAGTGACTTCAATCCTCCGTGAATTGCCAGAACACCACACATTTTATGATAAACAGACTAAATCTATGAGGCTAAATCTGAACAGTTAAGAGGTATTTTAAAAACATACACACCCACACACACCTACCTTCTCTCACACAGCACACACACACACACACACACACACACACACACACACACACACACACACACACACACACACACACACACACACACACATGTCTCACATGCAAACAGAATGGCTAGTTTAAATTACACACACACACACACACACACACACACACACACACACACACACACACACACACACACACACACACTTTCTCATACAGAAACAAAGCAGCTAGCTTAAGTTACATACATTCACATACACATACATACATACATACACACTTTCTCTACCATTCAGAAATAAATGGAACCACTAGTTTAAATTAAACACACGCACACACGCACACACACATACACACACACACACACACACACACACACACACACACACGCACGCACACACACACACACACACACACACACACACACACACACACACACACACACACACACACACACACACACACACACACACACACACACACACACACTCTTACCTTGCCTTCTGTCTTACTGGAATGGCTATTTTAAATTCTGCCCATAAGTGTGGAATTACTTTACATCTGCGGTAGTGTGCATGTGTGTGTGTGTGTGTGTGTGTGTGTGTGTGTGTGTGTGTGTGTGTGTGTGTGTGTGAGAGTTGGATATACTATGTCATTTGATGAGTAAATGGAATTTTTTTTTCAAAATGGTGAGCTTAGAGTTTTCTAATTTAAATAATGGAAGCACTGTATAGCAAAAAGTAAAACATTTTTTGAAGTTAAAATTCAGGGAGGTGCACCTGCCTACAGGCACCCATGAATGTGAACTATAGTCTTATCATAGTTATGCTTACTTAAGGGGAGGGATTTAAGGGCTTGCCAAATATTAGTAATCCTTGCTCCTGTGAGACAGCTAACTATAATCCTGTCATTGTTCAGCCCACTCAGACCTATCAGTGAATACAATGCCCCCTTTGGCATGTATCTAATCAGACACTTGCAACAGTTGGAAAGCCCACAAAGGTTTCTAACCAGGAGAATGTAGGATATGTCTTACACTGATCATCTAAAGGCTCTCTTTCTCTCTGTATTCAGTCTCTTATAGGCTGCTGAATGTGGATCTTTACCTGGCTTACAGGATTTCCTCAGATACAGCCCTGATGGATCTGTTACACATGCACAAAATAAGCAGCACCAGAAACACTAGATCCAGGGATCTGAACTTTGCTTGTGACATAAACAGAATGTGCTGGAGAGACAGATGTGTGTCCCAAAGAATCCCTGCTCTAGGGAACAGGCTTGCCATCCATGTAAAACAGAGTTCATTCCTGACCCTATTCAAATGAAACCTTGACAACTGGATGGGAAATCGTAAATTTACTCCTAGTCTTGCCCCCATGTTCCTTTTGGACAGAGGTTGGCAATAAGAAAATTATTATCCAATCTAACAACCCCCCCCCACAAATCATTACTTACTTCCCTACTAACATGCCCTCCCTGTATAGACACCCATGATACTTGAGACCCGAATTGTTCGGGGTACAATGCTTGGCTTGTAAGGACCCCAGTGGTTGCTAGCCTAGTAACAACATATGAACCTATAAGCATACTGAGTATGAAATGTGTGCTAACAATGGAGTCACAAATTAGTAGGATATTTCCCAAGGTTAATTTCTTCTTGTTAGGCTCATAGGTGTTTTGTTATTAGTGACATGTTAAAGAAGGGATGCATGAAGTAGATACAATTGAGAGGGTAATTGATACTTTTATGAGTTCTGGGATGCTTAGGTAGCAATTTCTCAATAGCATCAGAGTATGACTGTTTTGTGTTAACAGTATAAGGATGTTGCATTTGTACGAACGGCAGTGAAACAGTAAGATGCTCACTGCATGCTTTCAAGAAGGCTACCTCCAAATCTATTATATGCTTGGACCTCTGACAGATGGAATCAGTTTGGTGAAGCAAGAGTTCATTTTCAGTGAGCAATAAGCAGTTATTACACTGCTTTAGGGTACCAAATGAATAGAAGGTAAACCACTGCAGCATCCCTAAAGTGTCATCATCCCTGGTAAGATCTGACCAGAAAGCTGTCACTTTCAAAGTCACCATCTCCCCCAACCACCCCACAGCTTGGGTTAAACAAAAAAACTTCTCCAAAGCTGATTACAACCTCCTGAGGGAAAGTATAAACAACTTCACAGCCCCCTCCCCCTCCATAGGAACTGGCACATATGTCCAAACCTACACCAATGTGCTATATGAGCATTTATATAGCTGCATGGTGTCAGGAATACCCAACAGAACAAAATCATGCTCCTCAAGGAAGAGTAAACCTGTCTGGTGGACACCTGCAATAAATAAACTCTATAATAAAAGGAACAATTTGCTGTCCAGGACCAAGAAGGAGAAGGTGCCTAATTGGAAGCAATCTCTCCATAGCCTGAACAAGCAAATAAGAACACTAGTGAAATCCTCCAAAGGAAAACTTGCGTCCAAACTGGCCACATTTACTAAAGACAATCATAAGGCCTTTTTCATATATATCCACAATCTTAAGGGAAGCACCCAGATCTGCTCAGGACTGATGGTCAAGGACACCACATACACAAATGATGTAGATATAGTCAACCTGCTGGCAGATAGGTTCAGTGAAAACTTCACCCCTCTGTCCCCCATCAATAAAACAGGACATCCCCAGTACCTGCCCCCCTCCCCTTATCTCTAGGGAGTAAGTCATCAGTGTCCTCTCAAAGGCAAAAAAATACAGCCTCCATGGGTCCCAATAACATCCCATGCTGCATCCTACATGAACTCAGGCAGGAATTTGCAGCACTATTAGGCACCCTGTTCAACCAAAGCCTGAGTGCTGGCTTCATCCCAGCTGAGTGGAGGACAGCCAGTGTCATCCCTTTGCACAAAGGTGGAAGGTCCACAGATCCAGGAAATTATAGGTCCATCAACCTAACTAGCCTGATCTGCACAGCCATGGAGTGGATTATCATGGGCCTCATTAACGAGGACATCGGCAACCTCCAGATACTCGATCCCACACAGGTTGATTTCATCAAGGAGAGGTCATACATGTTAAAGTTGGTTGACTTCTTTGAGACAGTCATCAAGGCCATGGACGAGGAGAAGACAGTGCACACCACCTACCTAGACCTGGCCAAAGCCTTTGATACTATTCCCCACTCAGGTATAATAGATAAACTCTCTCAACTATGCATCAATCCATATGTTACCAGATGCATAGCAAACGGGCTGACTGATAGAACCCACCTAGTCAAAATAGGAGAAGCCACCTCAAGCAGTAGACCTGTAACAAGTGGTTTACCCCAGGGATCGGTCTTGGGGCCTCTGCTGTTTGGGATATACTTTCCTGGGGTGCAGGCCAAAACCAGTGGGCTATAGCTGACCAAGTTTGCAGATGACTGCAAGCTGGGTGCTGTCATCAATTCCCCTAGTGATGTGGACATCCTCCAAGAGGGTCTCACCCAAAAAAATGACTGGTGCCAGAAACATGGCCTCAAACTGAATGACAAAAAATGCATCATGATCCCTTTTGGGGAGAGTGATGTCCCCACAAATTATCACATTGATAATAAGGTCCTAAGTATGCAATCAGTCATGAGGGACTTGGGCACCCAGGTTGATAGCAAACTGATTTTTGACCACCATATTGCCTCCATTGTACAGAAAGCTTTCTACATGGCCCACCTCATTAGTAAGGGTATCTCATCCAGGGACAAGGTGGTCATAACATCCATGTATTCTTCCCTTATAAGACCCATTATTCAGTACAATGCCCCTTTCGGCATGTACCTCACAAAGCACATGCAGCAGCTGGAGACATCACAGCGGTTCCTCACCAGGAGAATCCAGGGCCTCAAACATCTACCCTACACAGATAGGCTAGAGGCCCTGTCCATCTACTCAGTCTCCTATAGACTCCATAGAGGTGACCTCTGTCTGGCATACATAGCAATCTCAGACCCTGCCTTGATGTGACTGCTGCATATCCGCAAGTCAAGCTCCACTCGACTAACCCTCATATGCAACCTCAACCTGGTCTGTGACACCAATAGGACTTGTTGGCAGGACAGATTTGTGTCCCAGAGACTCCCCCTTTTGTGGACTAGACTTCCTCTCCACGTCAAGCAGAGTACCTCATTAACCCTTTTTAAGCACAACCTGGATAACTGGATGGGGAACAGAAAATACACCCCTAGGATTCCACCTGTGTCCCTGCTGGACAGTGGCATAGGGTGCTGACTTTCTGGAACATGGGCTAAATTCTTGGCTAGGCTTGTAAAGGCCTCAGGGCCAATAGTGTAGCAACCTCCTATTATCCTATGATTCTACAAAAGGTAGACTGCTGTCTCTCCATTCCAGCCATTGCTGTTATTTATAGAATCTTGGGAGATGAAGATGCTGGGAGGAAGGAGGTGAGGGAGATTATGCAGTTAAACTGAATCTGTAAGAGATAGCAACATGCAGAATGCAATGAATTCTTCACTTCTATACAGTATTGTTAAAGGTTCATTTTCTATCTAAACATGTCTCATTTGTGCTTCTGTATGTTATAGAAACATGTTAATGCTCTTGACTCATAGCAAATGTCTTATTCTGTAGCAGGATCAGTGCTTCTATACCATTCTGATTCACATCTATTTCCAAAAGAAACTGACTTATTCACATCAAAATATTTTAACACTGGATGACCTGCAACAAGTTTTTAAGCATTTCAAAACATTTTCTGTTCATAGCTCTATTCCCAATTAGTACCTTGCTCAATTGCTTTCTTAAAGGCAAAGTTATCTCAAAATAAATGTGCACAACATTTGAAAGATACTATGTCATTCGTATAAAGCTCTAATGTTTTCTGGCTTTGTCATTTGCGCAATTGTCCTGATTTTTTGTCTAAGACTTCAGTCCATGTGATATTAGAATATAAAAATGTATTCCAGACCTGTCACTGTTATTTATTTTTTTTATTTACTCTCATTCACTTGTAATTATGCCTCCTTAATCTGTTTGTGAGCTGTATCAGCATCTTGTGATGTTCTTCTTGTGTCTGACTTTACAGCACTTTTTTTCAGATAGTTCTGCAGCAGCTGTTTGAAATACCCATAGTGTTGAAGGAGTGTCAAAAGGCAGTCTAAGGAATCTGTACATTCCTAATGTCATATTAAAGAAAGCATCAAATTGTGCATATTTATCTAGCTTTATTTGCTCCAATGCCCGAATCAGACCAGAAACTGAAAATAATTTAACATTTGGCGTAACCAAGACCACTTCCTTAACTGTAAACAATGTTTAGTCACTATTTTCAGATCTTGTGAATCAATATAATATGATTTTTTCTTGCTTTACAAAAATTATTGTGTTGGATCTTCTTCCTAATCATGTCCAAGCTTTCCATTCACTTCAGTTCCTGCTAAGTTGTACTCATGGAGAGTATATTGTTGCCGTAACATCAGGATTTGTGTGTGTGTGTGTGTGTGTGTGTGTGTGTGTGTGTGTGTGTGTGTGTGTGTGTGTGTGTGTGTGTGTGTGTGTGTGTGTGTGTGTGTGTGTGTGTGTGTGTGTGTGTGTGTGTGTGTTGAATTGTCCTGGCTAACTTCTTCCCCTTCATCATCACCGCCCATATTTTCCCATTTCTACATGGGGTCAAGGTGCAATGTCAGTTGTCAGCACCTCTTTTGATTCAGAGCTGTCTCCTACCTTCTTCAATAGTCATGCTTGATTCTTGCAGGTCTTCATTTAGAGCTGCCCTCCTACCTTCTTCTACAGTCATGCTTGATTGTTGCAGATCTTCTGTTATGCCATACGTCCATCTCTTAAATGGAAATCCTTGTCTGCTCTTACCTTCTTCCTGTCTTAAAAAAATTTTCTTTACCAAATCATCGGCTTTCCTGCACTTGTTACTGAACCACCATAATTTGTTCTCTTTGATCTTCTCTGCAATTGAATTTACTTTGGCTTCTACTCTGATGTCCTTATTTCCTCATTTGTCCTACAGTGTGTGTCCTACTACTAGTCTCAGGCACTTTACCTGCATGACCTTAAGTTTAATAGTGTCCAACACATGGACTTTATGGCAGGCATACCAGCGAGTGTAGGTGTGCATCAGGGTTCAACTCTGAGCCCAATCTTATCCATTTTGGTGGTAGGCTATATGGGTCTATATTACAAAGTCGAACAATAAAAAGAGCAAATGCTCTTTTATCGAATACTAAAAGTCAGGGGAGAAAAAAATCACTGGGCCGCTTTTGGGACTTTGCCATTTCCTCCACTGTGGTATGATCTCAGAGTTGGTATATTTAAGTAAGGGGGGTGTGGGGGCCACAGCCCTCCACTTTATTTTGTGTTTGGATTTTATTTTTGTTTGTTTTTTGTTTTTTTTGTGGAGCAGCAAAAAAAAATCACTGTTTTGTGTTTTTGACATTTACTGCTTTCGGTTTTTAGTGTTCAATAAAAGAGCATTCACTCTTTTTATCATTTGATGTTGTGATATAGACCCGACTATATTAGAAAACAAATCAGAATGGAGAGATCAGTTAAGCTGCTGTGTGAATATAATGTGGCACTACATGCATACTCTAAACAGACTGGAATGCAAAACTGAAGGTATAAGGGATGAAGCTGAGTATAAGTAAGATAATGGTCAGGGAAGTAAATGGGGAATTAGGAAAAGTTGAAAACCAAGGCAGAAGGGAAAACAATGGAAGATCCTAACAGCCTCAAGTATCTTGGAGATGTGTATGAGGAGAAAGGAAATCTGAATGAAAAAGTCAAAGCTTGAAACAGAGGAGCTGCAGCCATCTGGCACAAACAAACGAGTGCCAAAGAAGCAAACAAATTAGTTTTACAAAATATTGGTGTGGCCAGTGCTTTTGTATGTCACAGAAACCTGGGCAGTAAAGCCACAGCAACTGAGGAAGCTTGAGATGATAGAGATGAAGTATAGATACATTCTCCCTCTATTTTTCAGTTTACCCTTTTTTACTTATATTTTAGCTTATGCATATCCAATCTCCATAGCTAATTGTTTTAACTGGGCACCTGCATTTTCACTTGTTCTGCACACACTCACAGCTTTTGATTATGCCAAGTATAATTCTGTTAGGCAGCCTGCTATTTATTTCATCATTTCCTTTACAACAAATGGCGAGGCATTAAACCAAAGTCACATCTGCTTGAGCTGGTGGTAGCTCACGTGGATGCAAAAGATCTCAAAGCGCCTATCAAAATGTAGGGAACTTGTATAAATGTATATATATATATATATATATATATATATATATATATATATATATATATGTTTATATAGGTTTACTATTGTTATTTCGAATGGCAAAACATTTGCCGTTCGAAATAATGAAAAGTAAAACCGAAATTAAACATTTTGAGCCTACATAATGTTGCCCCAAATGGTCGACACATTTGAGTCGACATTGTCGTCAAAAATGTGATGTGATAGCCATATAGGATCTGATGTAAATCAAACTCCTATATGACATATCACATTTTTGTAAGGGGCAAGCCCCCCTGCACTCCCCACACCCCCGCTACTAATTTATTCTAACTCCGATATCGCACTACAGTGATGATATGGATATATTTCCTATCTCCACTATACCACGATATATCCAACTCACTTTACATTTTACGAATGACATTCTGATTTTCTGTAGCATAACTGCCGACAGCATGTCGTTGGCAAAAATGATAGTAAACCGTATACACACACATATACACACACACACACACACACACACACACACACACACACACACACAAATCCAAATATCAAAATTGATTCAAAAACATTTCCATAATTCCATTTCATTACAAATTAACTTTGTAAATTTACTTATATTAAAATTATTCATACAAAAAAGAGACTTCCCCAAACCTTTTACCATAACCATTTCTCCAGTTTCTTAGTATCAAAGAGTAATCCCAAATCATATTTTAAAGCAGTTCTTCACATCTAGAATGCAAAAAATCCATAATGCACCCTGTGCTGATGTGAGGTATTGCCATCTGTGCCAGGGAGAATAGGGCAGTGCATGTGTAACATATGCCAACATAGGTAGCTGGAGTTTTGTAAATAATTCTGTGTCCATTTGACTATCACACTGACTTTTACATATGCTTGTGTTAAAAATGTATCAACAGTGTTATTATAACTGATTAAATGCATATGTTTAAACACAAATTCTGGAAGGAAAGAGTAGAAGTTTTTGAAATTGTTCTATAGCTTTCAGATATGCAAGATATCTTAGCAAAGCTCTGAGTGTGTATTGTACCAGAGTCAGGTGATCAAATGTGATGTCATTCTATAACCAGCACTGAGAGGATGGAACTCTCTCACAGCAGTTTGCTTTGTTTTGTTTTCTTTGGAACCTGGTATAAAGATCTCTGTCAGTTATCAAAGTTAGTTCAGTTCAGTTGAGTTCAGTTCAGTCTGTTAGAAGCTCATCACCTTGCCTTGTGGAAGTAAGCATCTCAGGGTCTAATTTCGTTTTGCTGTATTAATTAAGTCAGCTAGGGAACAGTTATTCTTTAGACAGTCAGGAAATACAGTGAGATTAGTTGAGTATTGTTTTTCTGCATCTGTTTGAATCTGTTCAACTGTGTTATTTTTATTTCTCCTGTGATTGAAATTCTGGTGTTTATTGTACTTAGATATTTAGAATTCTCATGTTTTCAAATTTATTATTTACTATTAAATATTTTTATACGTTTCATTGTGGCTGGCCTTTTAGAGAATACTTTTAATATTTTGAGAGCACTTGTGCTTATTTTAGTAACACCTTGGCCATTCCAAAAAATCTGGCTGCTTTGGTTACACTCTACCATTTACGTTAGTATTGATTTTGCTCAGTATAATTGAATACCCTTGTAAGAGTTACCTTATAGTCTGGGCAGAACGGGTACAGTTAGTAAATCTGTGTCAGCCTTTCCCAGCTCTGTGTGTGTGTGTGTGTGTGTGTGTGTGTGTGTGTGTGTGTGTGTGTGTGTGTGTGTGTGTGTGTGTGTGTGTGTGTGTGTGCATGTGTGTGTCTGCCTGTGTGAAAATCAAATACCCAGGTGTGGGTGTGTCAGCTACTTGGAAGTGGGACACAGTGCTCCAAAGTGAGTCTTGTATGGGATCTGGAGAGACAGATAGTCCAGTCTCAGGTCTGGAGCATGTTCACTGTGTGCTCTTGGGGGAAATTGTGCTTGATGCAGAGAGCTGCATCTTAAAATACTGTGTAAATCCATTCCTGTTTTTAGTGGCCATCTGTCACCAGTGTCAGAGGTGGGGATTGAGGCTCATTGATTACTGCCCTGGGATAAAAAGAGGTTGTCACACACCCACTACAACCATAGCACATCATCCAAATATTTTACATCACATTTGTCATAGTAACCATACAAAATCATACATTTGTTATTGTGTTCAGAGCTCATTTTTAATGGAGCCACCTGTACTGAGCCAGAAGATAAAGCAAACCTGCTGGCAGACAAATTCAACTCTAAGTTTACACCTCTTTCCCCCTCAACACCCTCTCAGGAAATACCATCAAATATAACTTCCTCTACCATCACTAGCGAATAAGTCCTCAATACTCTCTCTAAGGCCAAGAACTCTGCATCAATGAGCCCAGACAATATCTCAGGATGCCTTCTAAATAACATGGCCTATCAGGCCCTCTGAAATTGCTATTTAACAGTAGCCTATAAACAAGTTTTGTGCCTCACAAATGGAGAACAGCACCAGTCACCCTCTGCACAAAGGTGGGCCACCTACAGACCCTGGAAACTACAAACCCATAAGTCTCACTAGTTTCATATGCAGAGTCATGGAAAGAATTATCATGCAAATGACCAATAATGACATTGATTTCTTCAAGGGCAGTCCATGCCTACTCACCCTGGTGGACTTTTTTCAGAAGATCACCAAAGCAATGGATGAGGGCAAAATGGCTTACATTGTCTACCTTGATCTGGCCAAGGCATTTAACACGATATCCCACTGGGCATTATTGATAAGCTCAAGAGGTTAAGTATAAACCCTTACATTACCTGGTGAATAACCAGCTCGATAACAGGCAGGACCGAGGAATAAGAATTGGGGAGTCACAAGTTGAGTCCCTCAGGAATTGGTCCTAGGACTGGTCTTTTTTGGCATTTATTTCTCTGAAGTTAAGGCCAATGCCAAGGGCCTCCAGCTAACCACATTTATAGATGATTGCAAATTAGGAGCAGTCATAGAATTCTCCACCTAAACTAATGTTGCCCAGGAAGGGCTGGCACAGACAAATAACTTGTGTCCGAGCCATGGCCTAAACTAAATGCCATAAAATGCATAATGATATCCTTCAGGAAGTCATCCAGCCCTGGTAGCTATCATATTGACAACACACCCTAAGAGTTGTCACAGTAGCCAGGGAATTGGGGCTACACATAGACAATAGTCTAGCCATTGACCTACACATATCTACAGTAGTGAGGAAATCATTCTGTGTTGTACAACATATAAACAAATGTATGACATCTAGATCTAAAGAAGTCATGTTCCACTATATTCAGCATTCATCAGACCTGTCATTGAGTATGATGCCACGTTTGGCATGTACCTAACCAGGCACATCCAATAACTGGAACATCCACAGAAGTTCCTCACTAAAATAATACATGGTCTAAGTAACATGTTCTATGCAAACCGCCTCAAAGCCCTAGCCCTGTATTATGCCTCCTACAGGCTGAAACTTAGTATAAGTATGACAATGGTCATGGAAGTAAATGGAGAATTAGGAAAAGTTGAAAACCAAGATAAAAGGGATAAGAGTGGAAGAGCATTGTCAGACCTCACCCTGATGGACCTCCTGCATAGCCACAAAACAAACAGCCCCAGAATTACCCTAACCCTAATTGTACCCCCCAAAAAAACAGTAAACAACTAAATACACATATGCACGTAACCCAAGCATACATCTAACAGAAAATAAAAACAGTAAACATTTTAAAACATATGCACTTACCTTAACCCACACCCTTACCCTAGGGTCAGTAACTCTCGCACATTTACATAAACAGTTCCAAACACATACACACTTACCTTAACCCTAATTCTACCCACCCCAAAACAAAAGTAAACAGCTGAAAACACATACACATGTAACTCAACCATACATCTAACGCAAAATAAAAAACAGTAAACACTTTCATACATATGCACTTACCTTAACCTGCACCCTAACCCTAAGGTCAGTAACTGTTGCACATTCATGCTCGGGAGCTATACTGGACAAGGGACCACACTACACTGCAGAACACGGCAAAGCAACAAAGTGGTCAAATGACGTCTTTCCCAGGGAAAGAATTCGCTGAACAGCCACTTCGCTGTTTTGCCTGTTCGCTCTATATGTGTCGACGAAAACGCATTCAACAAAATGTGTTTTCATCGTTCTAATAGGAACCCCAAGAGAAGTACTTTGCTTTATGTCTACAGGAAGACAATTTCATAGTTGCAATATTCTCTGTTATACAAAACTATCCCTCTAACATGTTCTATTTCTTTTACAAAAGAGATTCTCTAATTCACATCTGTTTGTTTATTGCCTTTTTAAAACTAAATGTAATGATTCCAACACAGACAGAGTCATCAGCAATGCTTCATTCTAACTATTAATTTAACACATACAAAAATAACTGTTTTGTTATAAAGTCAGGTTTTTATAAACAGTATGAGGGATTCCATTCAGGTCTGGAGACAATGTTCCTTTTATATTAACTAACACCTTCTCCAGTTCAGACACACTGATTTTTTCCTAAGCATATAATCTCTTCTGATATTAATGTCTGCACTTTCCAAATTTTCTTGACTTCCTGTTTACTGCCATACATTTTTCAACATAATTTTCAACTTCCTATATTATCTCTAACTGAGAAGACACTATTCTAATATCTGTAATTTTAAACAACTATGAATATATGAAATGGTTGCTGTTTTACTTGTTTACTTAATAACAGTGAAACTTTTTTGCTGTGTGCTCTGAACCACGTAATTCTACTTCTCCAATAACAAAGTCACTTCTTCTTTGAATTCTTCTTTTGGCTTTTCTCAGTTAGGGGTCACCACAGCATATCACCTATCTGCTCATGATTGGCAGTGGAGTTTTACAGTGTTGTATTGCCAGCCCGGCACCCAACCTTTCACAGAAGGCACACACATGCACATACATGTCTTTGGGATGTGGGAGGAAACTGGAGCAAACCCATGTGACCGCAGTGAGGACATGCAGACTCCACACAGAAGGCACCCCAGGTGAGGATCGAACTGGAGAACCTCTTGCTATGAGGTGGCAATGCTAACTGCTGCACCACCGCAGCTGCCCCACTTCTTCTCTGAATTACAACTGATAATTGGCTGTCTTTTTCTAAATATTTATCTGAATCAATGTTAGGCAGAGTATCCTCATACTCTTTCCATGTTTTCCACTATATCATTTTTTCTAGTTAATTTTTTCTACAAGTAAAAATAATAAAAAAAATCTTAATTTTATATATCTGCCATCACTGAGTCCATAAAATACTAAAAGGTAATAAAGGCATGTGCTGTGGCTTCAAATTCCCTGACTTGCATTTCTATTCATTAGTATAAACTATCCAGCTATTTAATTTTTTTAAACATTTTCCTTTTTTATAAGCATGCAATTTTCCTGAACTTCAAGTTGCTATACAGTGAAAGGATTTCTGTTAGTTAAAGTCAGAGGCTCATTTCTAACTACAATTATACACATATTTAGAGAGATACAAACTATTGAAAGCTAATGCACTTCTTCAGATTTGCAAATAGCATTCTCTTCTTCAAATATATTTCTCATCTCTGACACCAGGTAGCGTATGAATGTTTGCTAGAATGCTCAGTATAACTGTCGCTGAGTTTCTAGCCTTTGGGAGGTTCAGAATGCCTTCTAAAAATATGTATAACATGACATGCAGGTCCTTGTTATGTTATGAGTTAGGATATTTAAAGCTTTACAACCATTTTACTTCCAAAGTGTTTCACTCTTCCCTTTTCTTTCCACTTGCAAAGCCTTTGTTTTTGGATACAGCTTATGTCCTAGCAGGATTAATAAAGAAGTTATGTACCTACCATAAAGTTCCACGTTAGTTGTCTTCTTCTTTCTTGCTGGTTGGGTTCGGAGCCGATCCTCGGCTCTGACTCGGCTATCTTCAAAAGCTTGAGAGCTGCATACTGGCTCAAGGCCACCCCATATCCCATGATGCCTGGTGCTAGATACCCAGATCTCGTTTGGTAAGTCTAACTTCAGACATAATAAGGAAAGAATCCTATCCTGGAATATATAAAACCTAGCAGAGAGGCTACTAGACAGAAAGGAATAGTCAGAGAAGACTCAGCCAGTGGAAAAAAAAAACATAAGGAACTCTTCTCGGTCTAAAAGGATAGGGGGATTGAGGGTGAGACACAAGAAAGAAGGCAAAAAGAAGACAACTAACATGGAACGTTATGGTAGGTACATAACTTCTTTATGTTAAGCTGTCTATCTCGCCTTCATTCTTGCTGGTTGGGACAGCATCCCTAGCACCTAAAATCCTGGGTGGCTCATCGGAACAAATTCTTCAGAAGAGTGGAACCAAAATCAGCTCTGTTCCTGGAACTACATCCAACTTATAATGCAAAATGAAAGTATGTGGGGTGGCCCACGTAGCCACAGCACAAATAGATTCCATGGGCAACCTAGCCTGAAAGGCCACAGAAGTGGCTAAAGCTCTGGTGGAGTGACCTTTTGGTTTAACAGGTAATTCTTTATTCCTCAGTTGATAGATAAATGTGATGATAGAAGTCAACCACCTGGACAAGGTTACTTTCGAGACTGGAAGACCTTGTTTACCCTCAGCATAAGAAAGGAAAAGTTGGTCCGATTTCCTGATATCCTTAGTTCTATGAAATAAAAGCGTAGTTGCCTGTGAACATCTAACTGATGCAATTTGTATTCTGCCCTGTTGGAGTGGTTAGGAAAAAACACAGGAAGGTCTATGGACTGATTCAAGTTATTCTCTGAAGAGACCTTAGGAAGGAAGGAAGGATTAGTCCTGAGAGCAACCCTGTCATTGTGGTACACTAGGTACGGAGGACGGGTACAAAGGGCCTGAAGTTCTGAAACTCTTCTGGCTGAAGTAATGGCTACCAGAAAGAGAGTTTTCCAAGATAAAAGCTTTAAGGAAGAAGATGCTGCAGGTTCGAAGGGGAGCAAAATTAGAGAAACTAAAATCAAATTTAGATCCCACGGAGGTGGAGGATCATTCACTGGAGGCCTGAGCAGAGTGGTTCCTTTGAGAAAGGCTTTACATAGCTTATGAGACATGATATTATTTCCTGACAGGCCAATGTGAAAATTTGAAATTGCAGCTAACTGAACTCTAATTGTAGTGGAAGCGGACCCAGAATGAAAGAGTTCCGCAAGAAATTCCAAAACGTGGTGTATAAGGGTTGAAAAGGGGTCTATACTCTTAGCATCTGCCCAGGAAGAAAAACGTTTCCACTTACTAGCATAAGTTTTTCTAGTCATAGACTTGTGTGATGATAAAATAATTTTGCGCACAGAGGGGGAGATATCTGGAAGCTTGGCTAAGGTTGGAAGTGGAGCAACCAAGCAGTGAGCTGGAGAGATTGCAGGGATTGGTGCAGCCCACCCAATTGATGGATCAGAAGGTCTGGAACTAGGTCCAGAGTCCAAGGCTGCTTGAGAAGATGATGATGCAGGAATGGGAACCATATTTGTTGAGGCCAGTAAGGAGCAATGAGGGTCATTTTACAGCCAAATATGGTAGCTTTCTGTATTAATTTCGTAATTAGGGGAAACGGAGGGAATGCATAAAGAAGTCCCTGAGGCCAATCGTGGACTAGAGCGCCTCTGGGGGAATGTCCGGGAAGTGGAAGGAGAGAGAAGAAATTGCTGCACTTGCTGTTGAAGGGGGTGGCAAAAAGGTCGCAGCAAGGTTGGCCCCATTTGCGGAATATTTGGTCCGCAACTACTTTATTCAGAGACCACTTGTGAGGCATGAGAATTGCTCTACTCAGCCTACCTGCTATGACATTGGACTTCCCAGGGATGTGCGTTGTGATCAGAAACCGTTGGGAAGAGATCGCCCACTGCCAGAGTCTGAGTGCTTCTCAACATAGGGGGTAGGACTTGGTTCCGCCCTGCTTGTTGATGTACCACACTACTGACATATTGTCCGTTTGAATTGCAATGGTCCCGGTAGGAAGAGAGTCATGAAGAGCTTGCAACCCTAAAAGCACAGCCCTCATCTCCAAGACGTTTATATGCAGGTGGTACTCGTGAGGTTGCCAGGTGCCTTGGACTGTCCTGCCCTGATAATGCCCCCCCACCCGATCAGGGAGGCGTCCGTGGTAACCGTAGCAACTGGAGGGGGAAGTACAAATGGTCTGCCCTGGGACACTGATGTGGAGACCATCCACCATGCAAGGTGCTTTTTGCATGCTTCTGTGATCATAATCATGTGAGACATGGGAAGCTGCTGGAAGGACCATTGGGCGAAAAGCAGCCACTGGAGAATCCTCATGTGAAAACAAACTAGAGGAACAAGTATGATTGCTGCTGCCATGAGACCCAGAGTTTGGAGGACGAACCTGGCTTAAACTCTTTTGCATGCTAATAAAACCTGTACATGTTAGCGAATCACTAATACCCTGTCTGGTGGAAGGCTCACTGACATGTCTTTTGTATTTAAATTTGTGCCTATAAAGGTAATAGACTGACAGGTTGACAAAGCAGACTTTTTGAAATTTATTGAGATACCTAGTCTGGAGCAAGTCTCGATAGTGTAGTCTCTGGCTCATAGAAGATGATGCCTGGTGGTAGCAGTGAGGAGCCAGTCATCTAGATATGGAAATACCTGGAATCCTTGCAGTCTCAGGTGAGTGGTAACTACTGCCATACATTTGGTGAACACCCTGGGGGCTGTGGTGAGACCAAAGGGCAGAGCTCTGAACTGATAATGGCTGGCTCCCAGCTGAAAGCAAAGGAATCTTCTGGAGTGTCTGTCCATTTTGACATGGTAGTACGCATCCTGAAGATCTATAGAGCACATTCAATTGTCCTGACCCAGAAAGGGTAAAATGGACTGTAGCGTGACCATCCAAAACTTCGTTCTTTGTACAGACCTGTTCAGTCTGCTGAGATCCAGAATAGGTCTCCAGTCCCCTGTCTTTTTTGGTAAAAAAAAGAAACTTGAGTAAATTCCGGATCCTTGTTGGTGTGTTGGGACTTGCTAGATGGCCCTTTTTCTTAGCAGTTCTGAAATTTCTAGAACTGCTTCATCCCTTAGATTGGGTGGAACATCTGGAAGGGACTTGCTTAACACTAAGGGAGTGTGAACAAAGGGAATTCTGTAGCCTCCGGATATAACCGACTGTACACATTTGTCTTGTGTTATGTCTTGCCAGGCTCTTGGGTACAGCGGTAATCTTCCCCCGACTGCCTCCAGAGGTGGGCAGTCAGGCAACCCTTCAGGGATGCTGGAAGGGCTTCTCAGAGAAGGATTCTTTGCTGCCCTGTTTTTGTGGACCCCCTCTGCCACAAGGGCGGCGTCTATTATTGTTCCCTCCTCTGCCCCTGGATGGGAACTCACCATGTGTGTCCAGCAAGGCTCCCTGGGATTTCCAGAACCACATCTTTCCGCTCTTCTGACCCTTGGGATATGGTCTGGAAGGAGTGGAAAAATGGACTCCCACGGCAGAGAGAGTCTTGCCTTCTTGTTCACACCTGGTTAGGGTGTCCTTCACCTGTGATCTGAAGAAAGCAGAACCATCAAAGGGGGTATTGGTGAAAGACGCTCTAAAGGGCTCCGCAAAATTACATAGCCACATCCATGCGTGCCTCCTAAGGGCAATGCCTGTGCCTGCAGCTCTACTCGCACCATCGGCTGCATAAGAAATGAGCCTCATGGAGGAGTTCACCACTGAATTAAGAGTCACCAGCTGGGAGGCTGCCTTAGCCTGGGCCCCCTCAGCTGATGGATCTTGGAGGGTATCTCCAAGCTCTTTAAGGAGATCCCTTTGAAGATGGGTAAAGTGGCACAAATAATTCAGAGACCTCATGGAAAAGTTCACTGAAGAGAACATCCACTTCCCATATCTGTCCATCATCCTGGACTCCTTGTTAGGGGGATGGACAGATGAAGAAGTTTTAGCCAACTCCTTCTTTGTGGCCACCGCTACCACCATGGCATCAACAGGAACACCTTTGGTCAAAAACTGTTTATCCTGTGGTGCAGTTGTAAATTTAGAGGGTCTTCTGGGTGTCGGTTCCACTGTGTCTGGAGCTGACCACGCCTTCTGAGCCACCACAGACATCAGTGGGTCGAAAGACAGAGACACCCAGGAGGTGGAGGGTCGGGATCCAAACGCATCCAGGAATACCAACTCATCCTCGGAAGGGCTGAGGGTTGTCCAGTTCCACCTCTGCCTAAGCATCTCAAGGATGTCTGAGAAGGAGACATCTTCAGAGGGGGATCTCGGGGACCCTTCTGAATCCTCTAAGTCGGTATCTGATGTGACAGACTCAAAGGAGTCAATATGCTTCCTCTTGCATTTCCTCTTACGAGGTGGCTCTTCTGAATGATCATGGTAGGCCTCGGAAGAGGAATATACACCCAAGGGTGTGCCCTGGAGCATTGGTTCCCCACGCTTGGGGTCTGGAGAAGGGGTAGTGGCAGACGCAGGCACCATAGTGGGAGGAGCCGATGGGGATGATCATAGGGCTAACTCAGGGGCCAGCACACTCCTCATGACCTTGAAGGCGTCCCTGCTCGAATGCCGAGAAGGCTCCAGTTCCGAAGAGATCGGAATTCCTCTCCGCACCGAGGGGGATAGCTCCGAAGCTGATGTAGGAGCCGAGCTCACCTGCGCCGAAGCTCTGAGGGGGAGAACGGGGTCAGACAAGGGTCCGATGCCACTCGCCCCCTCAGAGCTGACGAGGGAGTCTGGGCGCCCAGACCCTTCCAAGGACAGTACCAAGAGAGTGATCAGAGCCGACAACGGAACCGAAGGAGAAGGTATCGGTGCTGATGGTTCCATGACTTGAACCCCAATGAACTCCCACTCTGAGCTCAAAGGAGGAGTCAGAGGAGGAATAACTGCAGACATGGACGGGCCGACACCTGATGAGGGGGGCTAGACAACATTTTTGCTAGGGCCTGCGATTTCAACAGCCTACTGACCACTCTCTCCATGTCATGATCTGAAAGTCTTGAGGACCGAGAAGAGTGGGACCGATGACTGTGCTCCGATTGGAGCAGAGGAGACCTCGGAGCTGAGCGTATCGACTCCAGGGAGGGAGACCTAGATCTCTTTCGACTCCCCGATGGCTCCGAAGTGCGAGTTGGAACCGACTGGGAGGCAGGTAGATCGGCTCCGGCCAGAACCAAGGCCGAAGGAACAGCTTCACCCATCGATGGCTCCGAACTGGGAACCGAAGGTTTAGGTGGCTTAGAAGACTTCACGGGCTGAGCCTTAGCCGGTGAATCCTGCTTAAGTAAATCCCGTAGGATTAACTTATTTTTACGCTCCTGCAGGACTCTTGGGCTGAAAGTATGGCAAACTGAACAAGAGTCCTGCAGGTGCATGGCACCCAGACAATAGACACAAGAAGTGTGACCATCTGTAAGAGACATCTTCTGACAGCATGAGTCACACTTCTTGAATCCGGACACCTTGGTATCCTTGGACATCCCTGAAAAAAAATTGGAACACCAAGAACAATACACAGAAATTAGGATATAATAACTACCACACACACTAAAGTTACCACACCCAAAAAACAGTCAAAGAATACTAACAATATTTTACCTACAAGCTAAATAAAAGTAAACTAGATAAATGTTATTAAAAGATTTTTCTTTTTTTTTTTTTAAAGAAAAGGAAAGGGTTAGCCTCTAATTTAAATGGCTACCTATAAGAAGAAAGGGGGAGGGGGAAACTCTCTAACTAAAACGAGTTTTCTGAAGGGAAGGGGAAGGATTCAAGAAAGAATTATAGGTACAACAAGGATGCACTGAAAAAAATTGTAACTACGATTAACAATCTACACTAAACCTAATAATTTTTATCAAAAACAGCTAAAGTAATGAAAATATACGACCTGAGCCAGTAAGACAACCTCGCAGCAGAAGCGGTAAACAAGATCTGGGTATCTAGCGCCAGGCATCATGGGATATGGGGTGGCCTCATGCCAGTATGCAGCTCTCGAGCTTTTGAAGATGGCCGAGTCAGAGCCGAAGATTGGCTCTGAACCCAACCAGCAAGAATGAAGGCGAGATAGACAACTTAACATGTATTATTTTCTACTATTATATTTCTTAAAAGATGAAAAAAATATGCATTTCCTCAGATTTTTCATCAAACATAACAATGCCTGAACTCATTAGGCGTCATTTTAGTAAGTATGAATAATGACATACATCCTTTAGTCATTCAACCTAAACAACCTTGTAAAAGGACTGTTCACACTGATTCTGAAAGTTAAGCTTACAAATACAAATTCTTAGAGTACATTGGTGTGACTAGCTCTTGATGGGTTATGCTGTGGTTGAGCTCCAAAATGTGAATGACCACCTTAAAGTATTCAGTACTCAGCTAGACAATTGATTATTAGATTGTTAAGCATGTGTCCACACCTCCTCCCTGGAGGGAAATTGGAAAGCATTTGACTACAAGTATGTGGTAGCTGGACTGTAATATAGAAAGGGACAGGCTGAATGACAGTCTGGTCCAAGTTATACTTTATATCCTCTTCCCCTTATTCTCGTGTAAGACAGCAACAAAATTCAATTTTGTTTTTAGAAATATTTTTACAAGGAAACAGAAATAAGCTATTATGTTTTTAGTTTACAATTTGCAGGTCC